>NW_028221490.1:0-60777 GCF_014529385.1 Adiantum capillus-veneris
AATTGCATTGTTATTATAACATGGGGAGCCCATTTGCGCTAATGCATGCACAACACTACTCGGACCACACATTTGTCATCCCGAAGGACTCCAACTAGAACGGGAGGCATTCTAAATGCAAACCCAACTATGTGAAAACTACTATTAAAATATCTATGAAAAGGGTGATGTTTGAAGAGTTAGTCAAGTGTTTATATATTAACGTATGAATTTTTTTTGCAAAATTATTTCATATGCCCTTCTTAATACAAAGATTGGGGAACATGCAACATAATAACCCCTACCTGTGTGTGTGTGTGTGTGTATAGTGTCAATATCATTTAAAAAGTCAAAAACTTTGCAATTTTTTGCTTTTTTGTATTGTTTTTGTCAAAAAAGACAACCGAAATAGAGCAATCCACAAAAATATAGTCAAGTGTGGTATTTAAGTGTCTTTTGTTAATTATTGGATTGAAATTCTATTTTTAGTTTGATATGTAATTTTCTTCTCTTTATTTTTTGTTAAAAAAGTCAAAATTAATAAATAAATAAAAACACATACTAAGATTGAGCAACAGAAGTGATAAAAAGGTATGATGGTGATCAAAAAGATATGATGGATAAGCATGTCAAATCTTTTTCAATTCTAACGCGGTGAGATGGAAAGCCCAAATTAGGCCTATGGTGCCTGATTTTGCTTTCCAAAAGTAGGCAAACGAAATCCAAGTGGAGAAATTTTCAAACGAAAATTATGATTTATGACTCACTAGAACTAATTCGGAGGTATGAATGAAATTGATTTACGGGGGTCCATGTATGTATATACTAGGTAAGCCAAAAAATCTCATTCTCATTTGTCACCTTTGCGGAGAGCTCTTGGAGACTTCTTTCAACGTGCATTTACGAGCTTCCACCAGACTCTATAGTGCACAAACTCACATGGGACATGAGGGGTGGGTAAGTTCCTAATCTACTAATGAACTTGTTTTATCGTGGGATTGTCAAATCGATAATCTAAAAAAACCATGGGTCAATAGGGCATCTTCATGATAGAAGGATGTAAAAATGACCATAGCAACCCGTTTGGTGCACCAAAATGAACCAAATTTGAATGGGACCATGGAATAGATTTATAGAACACTCCCATAATCTCAAATAAGCATTTGATCAAGGTCTAGGGGGTCTATAGATAATAATCTCAATTTTTGCAAAGTGTCAGAACTAGATTTTGACTTCACAAGGGGCTTCTACATGGAGTATATAGACAATGTACCTAGTTGGGTGCTTGAAAAAACATCAAGTGATGCCTATGGCATTAGAAAACATCTTGAAGGTGCACAAAGCATCAGTTTTTACCTACGGCCACAAATTGACTCCAAAGTGATCCAAATTCGATAGGGAGGAACAATGTGACCTATGGAACAAGCCCATGCACTGCAAAGTGAGAAGTCGCCCAATATCGAGAGTTGGAGAAAAAATTGTATAGATCCAGGAGCAAAGTGTGAGAATCTACCTCCAATCCTCAATTCAAGTTCAAAAGGGCTAAAGTTTATATACTAGACCTAGGCAGCATGTGTGTAACCTTGAATTTTAGTTTCGACAAAAAAAATCAAGCCTGGTTAATAATCACACTTAGTATGTTTAGGCCTAGAAATGTATCATTTTACCAAAACTCCTTTACATCATGCTTGTACATATTGTATTGACCACATTTATCAAGAAAAATTGCAAAAATCTATTTTCACTTGGTCTCTTTACAAAAAAATACACCAAGGTTTCAAACTTCCAAAATTTGAACTAGGGGGCACGTGGAAATTTCCAATTTTTACTAAAACCACATTCAAAGTTTCATTACATTATGGTTTACCACTGTATAATGTCAAACTTGCAAAAAAGTTGAAACAAGTGCCAAGAGATAATAATTGCGCTTATTATGTTCTGAGCAAGAATGAGTCCAATTTGACATTTTCTTGTCACCCACCGCTCGAGTATTGTGAGAAGGTGAGCAAAATATTTTGAGCGATTTGAAAAATTGAGGGAGTTCGAAAGCATAGAGAACCTCTTTCAAATGCAATCCTTGGTTCTAACTTTTTAACACAACACGTTGATACAAAATTGACATATATAATGTATCCAAAGATGAGACCATACATCTTTTAACCTTGAGGTATACAAGAATTTTACATTGCAAAATTTGCAAAAAGAGTACATTGCAAAATTTGCAAATTGAAACTCCTATGAAGAAAAGCTCCTCCTATGAAGAGTCACTCTCATTGTCAATAAATATATTGTGAATGTGAGGTTGCTCGAGAAGTTTCAATTCAAAGCAACTATCAGATGCCATTCGTCTCGCCTCCACTTCGACGTACATGGGCAATATACTTCACAAAAAAATTAAAAAATTATAAACTAGCCAATGAGTGTAATGAGATCCTTCACATACTTAGAGTTAAAAAATCGAGCGAGTTTGAAAGCATAGAGAACCTCTTTGAAATGCAATCCTTGATTCTAACTTTTTAACACAGCACATTGATACAAAACTGACATCTATACTGTATCCAATGATGAGACCATTAATCCTTTAACCTTGAGGGAGACAAGAATTTTTACAATTCACATTGCAAAATTTGCAAATTGAAACTTCTATGAAGAAAAGCTCCTCCTATGAAGAGCCACACTCATCACAACAAATATATTATGAATGTGAGGTTGTTGGAGAAGCTACAAGTCAAAGCGACTATCCGTTGCCATTTGTCTCACCTTGGCTTCGACATACACGAGCAATATAATTCACAAAAATTTTAAAACGTATAAACTAGCCAATGAGTGTAATGAGATCCTTCACAACCATCTATGCAATATTAAACTCAATACATACTTACAGATCATTAAACGCACAATGAAATAGAAAAACCAAAACACATATAGAGTATCCAAAGTTGTATTATAAGTCCAGCTATGGGATGGAGGCCTCACCAGTCATCAAAGAGTTCCCACCCTAGGCCTATCACCCTCATCCTCCAAATCAATAGGAGTTGAAGCCTCCTCCCTACTCTGCTTTTTGCTATGGAACCTAGAATTCAAAAAAAATATAATTATGCTATCATCAAAATCCAACACAGGTGTAGTCCTGCCTTTGACTAGGGCTTTGGATTATGCAACAGCACCCAAACTCTAAGCAGATGCCTCTACTACTGCATAACATCTCTACAATAGCACTAAAAAATGTAGCACTCTGCTGCAATGGATCCACGCTAAGGCACTTCAACGGCAGAAACGGATATTGAGGTATCTAGGATGTAGTGCTGCATGATAGAATCTGTAGGCCATGCATCGAGATATTACACGATGTAATCAAGAAGACCCACCAATATCTGAGAAAGAAGTGTTCAAAATTAGACCAAAAAATCATTGTAATCAACTATAAAATATAATGTGGATCATAAGTATGGGTGGTAATATAACCATGTGAGGATGGCATATCTTCCTTCATCTAACCGTTTGCAATAGTGTTTGCTACAGCTTCCTTCCCTTTTTGAGACAACCCTTCCCAATGAAAATACTTTGAAATTACAAAGTTTATACAGTTAAGGCAAAATACACAAATAATAATTTTCATCTCTACCTGAAGATGAATCTATTGGTCATATTGCCAATCGTGGTGTTGGTCCAGTACCTACAACACCTAATGAAGTTGGCAAAGAACAAGCTCCAATTGCATCAAAAGCTGTGTCTTTACGAGTATGGAATCTCTAAGGTCTCTGCAAGCTAGCACATGGCCTTTCTCCATGTCAATCCACCAAGAACAATCTTCAATCTCCCATGAATTCAAATACATGCATGAGTCGGGTATGTTCAATTGTGTCACTTTCTAGCAAGTAGTGGAATCAAAAGAAGAATCTTTTGAGACACCAAAAAGGCCAAGAATCTTGACAACAAATGTAATGCATACATTATTTGTGCACATATGTAGATAAAATAAATTACATTGCAGTATGATAACAAAAGTACATGTATGTCAATCTTTGTGCAACCATAGGCAAAGTGTCTATCTTTTTTAGGGCTTGTTTATCAACATCTTTTGTTCTCATTTCCAAAGACACCTCCAAAGGGAAAGAGATAAGGCCTGACTTCAAGTTTTATCTCCTCAAAGTAGAACATTAGGGTATAGTCAGGTGACACTACTACATCTCTATATGTGCCCAACATATCCATCACCAATTGTGATGCTCTATCAAAGACCCTAGCCAAGAGGCCCTCTCAATGAAGCCAGCTTGAGTCCACCAAAAAAAAAATTGAAGAACCATTCAATACTTGAATCAAAGCATTAAAAGTTAGTAGTACGAGAAGGCTTACATTCTATAAACATGGTCTCCTTTTTTGATGCCATACACAGCTTTAGTGAGATTCTATGCCTCTAAAAGAGAAAACCATAGCAATTTGTTTTGTGTTGGAGCATCCAAAATAACAATTAAGTTGATCTTCTCCAATGTTTCCCAACTTCCAGAGCCCCATTTCAATGACAAAACTTTTGCTAGCCAAATCAAAACCCAAGTGTGGGTCCAAAATGTTAAGGAGCTTACAACACTAAAAAAGAATGACCTTAAAAATATGCCATTTAAACCATACCCTTCACACAACAAACTTGCGAACAAGAAAGAATACCTTCCCAATCTTATCATCGTACTTTGTAGTGAGGTCGTGATATATTTTCTCCTACTCTTTCTTTAAATCCTCATCAAACAAACTCTCACAAGAGAGTTGATCCATACAATGTAAATAATATACAATCATTGCAAAATTGCATGGCATTTAACACGAAAGAGAAAGAAAGCAATCCACTTACATCATACACATGTTGTCCAAGATATTTACGTGTTAATGGTTACCATGGTTCCTACCCTTAGAATATTATTTTTTGACATCCATAATCAATTTCTAATCCTTCTCAGGTAGAACTTTTCGATAAATGTCAAGATCGGTAGCACAAATGTGAAATAAGTTCACAATCTCATCTCGAAGATGTGTAGTAACAAGAGAATGGGAATTCATACCAGTAACACCCAAAAAAAGAATTTAGAATTTGGAATTGACTTCAAAATAAAAATGAATTCCAGTTAATCCTAAAACTTGCAAAGAGCACTTACAAGCTCATTCTCTGAAGACTACTAAGCAAAGCAATCTCAAGAACTTTGGTGGGATCAATAACTGTACGAAGAACTCTACAATGCTTATCTTTTGATGTAGATAATTTTTCTTTTATGGCTTGATTCCATGCCACTGCTTTGTGGTTTCTCTCCCAAACAAAGAACATATGGCCCACAAAACCTGACAACTTTGGATTATTTTATAACTCCATCTCAAACTCTTCATTGACCTCTAGTACCCAAAGTGGGTCCCACTCCTTTGTCACCTCATCTACACTAGATCACATGTTCAATGCATAATAACAATAAAAATAAAATAGATTGAAAATTTAAATAGAGAAGCTTTTCTCACTTGTGACCATTCTTTCTCTTTCTAACATGTCCACAAGGAAACAATGAAAGACCCTTTTTCTTTCATGTATCCTTCTTTTGCAAAGGTTGACTTCAAACCACTTAAATAGTCTCTCAAGCCTCAAACTCAGGCATATGGATAGAGTTGACAAAGTGGACTCAAAGCAACTGAAGAGTATAGTAGAAACCAAAATAACTGCACCTTTATGAGTAACTGCATTGGATTCATCTTTTGGCCCACTGGCTGCAAAAATCTCATCTCTTGTCTCCCACGACACAATCTCCGAATTGCTTTCTTCAGCCACCAAAATGGGATCCACCTCATGTGAAGAGCCTCAGAGATGATTTGGTATGTGGAATCATATGTTCCAATTAGCAAGGAATCAAGCACCCTCCTACCAGAACGACCTCTAGATCTTGGACTGCCAAAAAGTTGTATACAAACAAATATGTCAACATAAGTCACATACGGCTCACATTTAATGACTCAATGGAATTAAAAAAAAATTGGTCAGGGTCTCCTTTATATAGAGAAAAAAATTTCAAATCATACTTGACAGTCCTCAGGACCCCTCATATGAGGATACATAGCAATACAAAATCCCATGACTGTTAAAAATCATATAATCAATTCAAATATTTCAAAACAAAACTTTCAACCTGCATCATGATAGAATCATGTTAGATTCTAACCTAGCTGTTGAATAAGTCTATACCTTGAATCAAAGCACACAAAACTTTTATGGCTTTAAAGTTCCAAAACTGAAGCACCAATAAATATGTAAAGCATCTTGAAGTGATCTACGACGGCGCAAATCATTCGGATAACATAATGTATAAGCCATAAACACTTCCGTGTTAGCTTATCTAAGGAAAAAATATATATGTAATGTTGTCCCAAGGGATCTGTGTCGGTGCAGATCCCTCAGACAACATTACATATATATTTAGGCATCAAAGGAAATCATATATAAAGGCCCAAATGCATGCTTCGATGCCATAAGGAAAATCTTTGACTTCAATTATGCTATCAATGGAGCTCATGAGATGCCATTATATCTCATGAATGGAGATCATTGTAGTTGTTCGAATGGATTTGTGCCAGCTATACAAAAGCCTAGGAGAGAATTCCAAATGATGCTCTCAAAGCTCCAAAATAGGCAGTCGTTCAAAACATTATGCAAGAGTTTGGCAATTAATGCACACCTCTTATATGTCCCTTGCTTCAAAAAACGCAAGCTTGCACATGCTTTTATGAGAGCATTTCAAACTCAACATTGATTTGACACAAAATTTATGGCAAAATCCATTCAAGCTCTCCACTTGAAACTATTTGAAGGGATTTGTGTCGATGCAGATCAGTTAAGGGTTGTTGACAAAGGGATTATATTGACTCTATGGCACACAAACTACATTATGAAGAAGATGAGCAAGCGTACCTTTCATGGGGACTGCGACCACAACGCAAAGGAGCAGGAGGACGACATGGGGACGATCTGGGTGTGAAGCAAGTGGAGATTTTTGGTGTAGGGTAGTCTACCATCTCACTCTCTTTCTTTTGTCTCAAACTAGCAATATTATGCTCTTTCTATCTTTACAAATTTGTTTACTATTCACATTGATTTTTCCAAAAAAATTGAAAGTCAAATGATAAGGTTTTACAAAAAAGGGATGATTAAAGGGACAAATCAATTTGAAAAATCTCATAAAGTAATTGAAAATTGCAACTTGACATGCGGATGCTTTGAGATATAAGGTAAAGTAAAATATCTTATACAAAAACTGCAACTTAAAAATTTGCCTTCCAGTCTATATTAAAGCTTGACTATGCCACATTGATGGGCCACAGTCTATGTTAAAACCTCACACAAGCAAAAGCTATGCTAGACTATCTCATGGTGTTCTTTCGTGTTGGTTTAATAAATTCATGTGTGGCTTATCAAAAGTTTGTTTCCACGATGATAATTTAAACATATTACTGTTTATGGTCCTTCCAAAACGCAAAAGCTTGTCATCATGTCAAATAAAAGGCATATTGAGCTTTTTATAGCTAATAGCAGAAGTCACTTTGCACTCGGGGCTGCAATGTTTACCCTACATACTTTCACATTTTATGGTGATCACGTGAAGTTTGAGGAGATCCCAATAAGCACAAGGGGAGAGGAGTATTTTCTTGATCATTAATACTCACAATTCTACAAAGTTTGTGTTACCAATCTTGGTGTTGGTACCTTTGTATCTCCTATCTGCTTAGATTCAAAACCGGATGAACCCTTAAAACCCATCACAAGTGCAATTGAAATGATCCAAGCATTGCCTAAATAGAGTCGCTTGTTTAAGTCACTAAGTCAAATGAGAGAGATTGTTAAAGTGAAGGAGCTATGCAAAAAAACTAGCTGATTATGCTAATTGTTCTATGGAGGAAATGGGTTTTAATAGTCCTGAAATAAATAGAATTCCCACAAGAGAGAAGAGCATTAGAAAAAAAAGACCGATCTTTGTTGATGCAAAAGTGCAACTTGATGAGGACAACCATAGGTCTGAATTTGTCACAAAAATTGTTGATGTTGGTAGTTCTCAATAGCAAAGAGATGAAGCTTGTGATGTAACCAATTCTTGGCCTCATATAAGAATAGCCAAGAGTATGTGGGAAGCTATCAAGACAAGCTCCTATTATAGAAATTGAGGAAGAGTGTTCAATACAACAAACAGTGGAGGAGAAAGGTAAGCCAAAAGCAACAGAGAATGCTAGCTTGGAAACTGCCACTGCACATAGCATAGTTGAGATGCTTAGAAATTTGCCACAAAAGAACTCTTTAAGAGCAAACTTTGAGCTGGTTCGCGAGATAAGAAAGATTGATGAGCTACCACAAAGATATGATGGAAACATCATGTTTGAGCTTCCATATGTAGACCCTACCAACAGGACAATAGGAGCAAATGACAAATTTGATGGACATGTTTGGAGAAATGCAGTAACAAGCAATATCGTTGGATTTGATGGGATTGTTAGATTCAAAAAATGTGTTGGACACTTGATGCGCCTAAACAATATGTATTCAGGAGTGCAAAGATCAAAAGAAATGAACGAAAAGGTTTGGACAGGGCGTTTGTCAAAAGTATGTCCCTCAAGATCCATGACAGGCAGCTATGGAAGCCTAAAATGCTTTTATTGTAATCTTCCCCAAACTTGACAGTGGAGGAGAAAGGTAAGCAAGCCAAAAGCAACAGAGAATGCTAGCTTGGAAACTGCCACTGCACATAGCATAGTTGAGATGCTTAGAAATCTCCCACAAAAGAACTCTTTAAGAGCAAACTTTGAGCTGGTTCGTGAGATAAGAAAGATGATGAGCTACCACAAAGATATGATGGAAACATCATGTTTGAGCTTCCATATGTAGACCCTACCAACAGGACAATAGGAGCAAATGACAAATTTGATGGACATGTTTGGAGAAATGCAGTAACAAGCAATATCGTTGGATTTGATGGGATTGTTAGATTCAAAAAATGTGTTGGACACTTGATGTGCCTAAACAATATATATTCAGGAGTGCAAAGATAAAAAGAAATGAACGAAAAGGTTTGGACAGGGCGTTTGTCAAAAGTATGTCCCTCAAGATCCATGACAGGCAGCTATGGAAGCCTAAAATGCTTTTATTGTAATGTTCCCCAAACTTGCATCTCTGGATGCCCTTGTAAGCTCATTCTTTGCTTGCCCTCACAGATCCCTGGTAAGAGAATAACGAGAGGAATTCTTCGCATGGGTTGTCACTTACACCCAGTTGTTGAGGGTGTTGCAAAACAAGAAATGGTGGATGTTAAAGTCAAAGTGAAGGACATGATATCTAAAGATTTTTTTGGTAGGCCAAGGTCTCTCCAACAAAAATTGGCAAAGGAAATAGTACTGCAATCAGCACTTTTTAAAGACCACTCTGCTAAGGCAATGCTTTCTGACAAGGGCTTAGGTGAGGTTATTGCTAAACTTGCACCTACACTTGACAAAAGAAGATTGTCACGATGGAGGAAAGAAGCACAAGAGGAGGTCAGCCAACCCACTACTAGCTATGATTCCATTTTTAGTTTGAAGAAGCGCTTGCTCTTTTACTCTTTTCAAAGCATGGCCTTTCCTGGTCAGCTAGAGTTCTCTGGCTTTGATAGATGTCACATTTTTAAAATGTCAACCCAAGGACCTGGCAATGGTGTTGATTTGATTAATAAAATGTGTCCTGGTGGTGAATTGGAAAGTTGTTGGGTTTTCTTTGATTTTGTTAAAAGAATGCAAGAATGGACAACTATGGCATGCCGTGTATATAACCCTTATGTTCAAGAAATGCAAACCATAGCTATTAGAGATTTTAAAGTGGAAGATACAGAAGCTCAAACTCTTTTTTGGCTGCTACTGAATCGAGTGATGGAGAAGGAGGGTTACAAAAGGCTGAATTCAAAGGCTTTATGGCTGATGAGGCTCAGGCAAATTGGCGAGCTGTGAGGACAGTTTTTAATGGGGGCCCTAATAATGTTATGGTTGGACAGGAAAGACCATGCTCATTTCATTGGGAACAAAGTATGCAACAACATGCAAGAAAATGTATCCTTCCCCACAATCAAGAAGGGTTTAAACAAAGGTGTAGAGCATGGAGGATTGCACCTTCTGAAGAGGCTGCCAAAACAGAATTGGACAATCTACGAATGTGGTTGAGAAAAGGATATTTATACAAGACTAAGATTTCAATTCTCGAGACATGTCTGGTGGCATGCCAGAGTTGCACATTGGGGTGAATACATGGTCAAGGTGAGTCATCGTTAAATATTTAGACTAGATCAAATAATTGTGAGTTTAAATGTTCTGAATTTATTTCAGGCTTTGGAGGGGACTGACAGGCAACTAGTACCACATGCAAACTTAGCGGAGTCCGTGCATGGGAGCTGGTTAGCTTCCAATGATGGTGTTAAATATATTTCTCTATACAGTGCTTGCTATGGTGATCTTTGTACTATTCTATTGCAGCAATCAAAATATGACTCTTTTCTTAAGGGTGGACACCTTGGATGTGACCTTGGAATTGAGAAAATTTAAAAAGAGACGAGTTTCATCTAGTGCAACCCTCCCAAGACCTACAGAAGTGGTGGACCTAACTAATCAGGCAGCAGCAATTGAGCTTAATGCTGCCAGTAGAAACTTTTTGGTAGATGGTGATTCAAGGATAGAGAGGCAACGACGACAAGGTAGACACAATAATACAATTAGAGAAAGAGATTCACGTCGGCTTGACTTTGAGTATGTTACACAACCTGCATGTCGCTCAACTCGACCTACCCATAGCTCAATTGGAATACAAAGCACTATTGAGGTGGATGTTCACCACACACGATGGGCTATTCAAAGGACAAATCCAGGGAGTGAAGTGCGATGCCAAGGGTACTTACGACATAAAAACAAAAAGTGCAATGAGCTAATTGATAAGAAGGGTAGAGGAGGATTATAAGGGGTGCTTGCCCCTTGTTTTGAGGGTCTCATTGAAATACCTTCAGGTTTAAGAAAACAACGTGTATGGTTTTGTGGCAACAACATTGATCATACATGGGAGCCAGCAGAAATTGTGAAGGAGAGACCAGCAAGCCGTCCTACTATATGGCCAATTGCAAAAGGAACATCCTTAAATTATACGGAAATAGAAGCATTGTGGGCTGCATGATTTAACTTGCAAAATATTGAAACTATATCACAACAAAATGCAAAATTCATGCACAATGCAGATGATGCTAGTGTGTGCCCTAAGCACCGTGATGGTAGGGTGGTGGTGGTCACTAGGGTCATAACAAAAGAGATGGAGGCAAGGATCAATAGAGCTGAGTTGATTTGCACAATTCATGGCCAACGTGTGGTGATTCAAAATGAGCATGTGGAATTTACTTTGACAACCAGTGCAAGCAAGAAAAATGAGGAGAGCTATTTGGTGGTAGTGTCCACTTTTCCTTCTTGCACTTGTGAGGATTTCCAAAAGCGTTTACGAGAGGGTAAAAAATATATGCTTTGCAAGTATCTTTATTTGTCTACACAAAAAAGCTTGGGTTAGATGTGTTTCATCAAAGGTTTGTTCATCAAGCAGCCTTGACTAAAAGAGAGCTCCATCAAGCACTTAGACTTTTGTCATAGATTTTAGATTACCTTGCATATTTCTGGAAATTTTGGAAAATGTTGTCTATGTATAGCTGCTCAATCAAACTACCATATGCGATTGTTATCAAACTACCATGTGCCATTGTTGTATTTGTATACATTACGTGATTGCTCATATACACATTTTTATATGTTCTGAGCCACTTCTGAGAAAATATTTTTAGCTTCTATATACAGTCTTAAAAACCTTGCAAATGGACTATAATGTCTCAAGGTGTTTTTTCCTACAGTTGTACTATATACAGTTTCCAAAACTTGCAATTGTCTGTTTACTTACAAGGTATTTTTTATAGCAATTGAATTATTTGTAAATGCACTTGTTTTGGTATACAGCCTTCAAAGTTTTTAGCCTAAAATGAGCATGTATCCTTGGCTATTATCATATACATTCCACAATTAGGCATTCAAAAAGGTAGAGAGCTAACTAAAGGTAGATCTTAACAAAGTGTGATTTCTTGTTTTTCTAGTGATACATTTACAATGCATAAAGATTCAATTTGCATATGGTCTTTTGATTCTTGGAAATGTTTCTCGAATAGAATAATCTATATCAAAGGTATTGATACTATGATGCTCATACATATTATAAAGGGAGTTCGCAACATGTAGCATTGATCTACCTTTGCTTAACAAGATTCTTTGTGATAAGATGCATAGCTATGTTTGATTTTTATCGAGTGTTTCTTAGTGAAATACATCAAGCATAATGTTTGTGTTTTTGGAAATTTTTTTTAATTATGTTACTTTTTTTTACCATCGCTCGTCTTGCTCGTAGGATTATGCTCGCAAAATGGTCATCCCCACCCACGTGTAAGGCCAAAGATTAATTTTGATGCCAAAATCAAGCCCTTGATAATAATTGTGATTATTATCTTAGTTTGAAATTTTTCTTTGTCTAAGGGTGGGTTTGTCCCACCTCTCCCATTTTTTCTTCATGTCAATGGATATTCTTGCTCCACTATCTAAGATGGCCATCACTTTGACATTCTTGTATTCTATCAATATGGTGATGTTCCCATCTTTTCCTTCGTAATATGTGCCCACCCAATCTTTTCTTTTGGCCTCCCAAAGTCAACTATTTTCTCGAGAGGGTTGAGATGGATTCATTATTGCCCATGCAGTTTCTATGAATTTCTTACACATTTTCTACTTTGTTTCTCAACTTTCACATATGGATAAATAATATCTGGTTGGGTTTAAGCTTAGCCTCATATGCCTTCAAGATAGCATCTAGTGGTTTGAAGACTTTTTCATTAGCACTAATCCTCTTGAGTTGATCAGAGAAACTTTGTCTGGCCCAACTACTGTAGCTTCCCTTTTCTTGTTTTTTTCTAGCTATTATTCAGTTTGTGAGAGCTCTACAGCCATGGTTGCCTCGTTTCTCTCCCATGTAACCTTCATTTTTCTTGCTTGGCTTTCCAATATTTGTGTCATGTCCTCATCAACTTGGCATCTACATTGGTGGGGTTTACCTATGTGGGTTTCTTCCCACTATTCTCGTTATTTTTGTCTTTACGAGCCTGATGTATCATTAATACGTTGACAAGAGAAATCTTCTCAAGTCTGATCTGTTGGACCTGAGTAGGATCCCTATTTTGTTTATCGATGTCTTTTTTGCTTTATCAAGATTCTTGAGCACTCAAAAATAGTGTGTGTTTTTCCACATTTCGGACAAAGGCCAAATAATCTAAATATCTCTCCTTTGTGTGAACAATCTCTAGCCCAATAATCACCTCCACATACAAAGCATGGTCCCACGATTTAAAATGGCTGCATTGGTGGCATTGGTTGTTCTTATCTAGATGGATATACCCTAGGTTTATAGTTTGGTTTGGCTATGAGCATCAAAGTGCTTTCATTTGGTGGATAGTGATCCCATGTCAGTTGTGGTACATGTGAGGGTTGTGGAAAGGTTTTGGTACTCTATCATGGAGAATATGGTGCTTCCTCATAGGAAAGGGTTGGTAAAAGGTTTTAGTATTCTGTCATGTGGAATATGGTGCTTCCTTATAGGAAAGGGGTTCTACAGAGGTTGCATATGTTCCTCAAGATCCTCATAATAGTTTGGACTAGGACTCTTGACTCTCTTGAGGTTCATTTGGTTGGGTGCATCTCACATCAACTCTATTATCATTAGGAAGAGATGGTTGCTATCCTAGCATAGGCTATGATCTTTTGACCCTTCATACAATGTTGTCTTGTCATGCAATGTTCTTCTATCCCATTGGGTACCTTGGTCGTGGAAGTTGATTCATGGGTGGGGGATTAGATGGTCCTTCTCTTAAAAAATTTCAATTGTAATGGCACTCATTGGTCTCATGATTGGTCCATTTTTGCTTTAACTTTTTGTCATATATCTACAAAACGATGTTATGCTTTATTTCTCATTTAGAAAATTCTTTAGCAAATTCAGCCATTAGATTTTCTATCGTAGAAAAATCATCTCAGTTTAAGGGCTGGAACCATGTCAAAGCAATTCCTTCCAACATTAGTCCAAATCCCTCATATTGTGTGTGAAAGTCATGCACCTATTCTGCCCTTAGAACTTGTTTAAAGAGGGATACATGGGCATGGGGATCCCCTGATCCACCATATTGTTTTCTTAGACATTTAGTGACTTACGATGATGGTCTCATTTTGTGAGGTTCACCCATCAATCTAACCATTTTAGGATCTCTCACTAAAGCATCTCTCCTAGTTTCTTGTGTTCTATGGGGAGATACTAGTGTAGTCCTCCCTATCACACGATCTTTTTCTCTACTCTCAATTTGTGGCCCTCTTAACCCCATTGGAGCTATATATCCTCTTGTATGGTTCATATGGTTTGTGTTTTTGACTCCGGTGTACATCTGTCATGAAAGTACATGACCCCATTGTTCTAGTTGGGTGATTCCCAAGAACATAAGTATGCTCCCTTGGCTCATTAGTCTCAGTTCTCCTCAAGGTTTGTCATGGAAGTACGTGACCCAATTGATCTTGTTGGGTGATTCTCAAGAACATAAGTATGCTCCCTTGGCTCATAGTCCTAGTTCTCCTCAAGGTTTGGATCTCTAGTCCTTGTGTATTAGTATTGGGTCTATGTGGATGGTTTACACCTTGCGCAACGTAGTAGAAAGAGACTAGAGCATTCATAAAGGTGTATTTTTCTAGTTGTATTTGGTCTACCATTTTATACTTCCATCCATACTTGTCTCCTAAGAAGATCTATACTCCATGGATGTCAAAATAAGTGAATGCATACAAGTTCTTATAGTCTAACAACTCCTTGGGATTGGGCTCTAAGCGCCTGTAGAATTGTTTTATGTTCCCCATTCACAAATCTATAGAGACCTATATAGATGTAGTCAATCTCCCCTCTCACTCCTTTGGTTCATCATCAACTTTTGCCTTAGCTCCCATCATGCACCACTTATCAACAATGTAGGGATAAACTATGTTCCGGTCAAATGGATAGCTAGATCCAAGAAGGATGCCACTGTGGAAAACATTAGTGTTCTTATTACAAAGATATCACCACTATTGTTTTTGAGGACGAAAACGCTTCTCCAAGGGGGGAGTAATGTCAGGCCTAAGGTAGGTACAAGTAGTAGGCCAAGGGCCGAGATGCTCATGCAGTTTAGGGGGCTATATTTGGCAATCCAAGGGCCTATATATAGCATGGTTGGGTGGAGAGTTGCATGCATCACTTCCCAGTCTCCTCATAGTAAGATACAGAGAGTCGATTTGTTATTGTTGGAATTAGGGTTGCAGAGAAACACACACAGCTTGGAGAAGACGAAGGAAGCTCAAGGCACACAATAGAGAGTGTGTTACTTAGTGTGCAATGGAAAGATAGATAGCCCTAGAGTGATGGGCGTATATACAATGCACGGGGGAAAAAACCTCCTAAAGAGGGAAAAAATGCCCCGGCGGTCCTAGTGTGTTCACACACATCACTACCACATGTATATGGTAACAAATCCCCCTTGGAGTGATGCGGTGAACGAGAGCTGGCACATGAGTAAAGGGAAGTGCCATGCCTTGGGGACAGGATCAATCCACAAAGGGGAGTAAGCCCAAAGCTTTGTGGAAAGCTTCAAGCTTCTCACGAGACAATGCCTTTGTGAAAAGATCTGCAAGGTTGTCCTGTGTTGGCACATAAGCCAAGCTGATCTCTCCTACTGAGAGCCTCTCCCTGACATAGTGGTAATGCACCTCAATGTGCTTTGTGCGAGCATGAAAAATTGGGTTCCTCGCAACTGCCAATGCGCTCTGACTGTCAATGTAGATAGTGTTGGCAGTGTCCTGTCCAACACCCAAATCAGCCATAAGGCGTCTGAGCCATACACACTCAACCGTAGCTGTGAAGACTGCCTTGTACTCAGCCTCACAACTCGAAGTGGCCACAGTAGGTTGCTTCTTGCTCAACCATGATATACATGAACTGCCAAGCATGAAACAAAAACCACTTGTGGACACTCACGTGTCAAAACAACCAGCCCAATCTGAGTCCGAAAAAGCATGTAAGTCTGGCGGCAATGATCCCCCCTTGGGATAAAACAAGCCAAGATGTAAAGTGCCACTAAGGTAGCGGAAAATCCTCTTGACAGCCTGCCAATGCTTAGACCCTGGGCTATGCATAAATCTGCTGACCTGTGAGACTGCAAACTGAATATCCAGCCTCGTGTTGCATACATAAATGAGGCAGCCAACAGCAGTTTGGTAAAGAGTGACATCAGCAGGATCGCCAGCATCATGTAGACTCAACTTCAAACCTGTTTCCATGGGAGTGGCAATAGGTTTGCAATCCTCAAGTCCAAACTTACATAGCAATGTCTCTATGTAACTTTTCTGACACAAGGCAATACCACCATCACACTGCTTAAATTGTATACCCAAGTAATGATGCAACAGCCCCAAATCTTTCATCTTGAAAGTAGCATTCAAATCAGCCTTAAATTCAGCAATATGTCTCTCATTTGGTCCAGTGATCAGAAAATCATCAACATAAAGAACCACGATGAGAAATACATCACCCTCACACTTTACATACAATGTGCTTTCTGTTGGACTGTTACGAAAGCCTTGTTTGACCAAATGAGTGTCATCTTTCTCATACCAAGCACGAGGAGATTGCTTCAACCCATACAAAGCCTTGTTACATTTGCACACTTTGTCCTCTTGTCCTTTTGCGACAAAACCGCGAGGCTGCGTTACATAAACTTCCTCAAATATGTCACCATTCAAGAAAGCAGTAGCAATGTCTGATTGATGTACATCCCAACCAAAATGAGCTGCCAATGCACATAGAAAACGCACAGTAGTCATACGACAAGTGGGAGCAAAAGTCTCTTCATAATCTATGCCTTTTTGTTGTGCATAACCCTTTGCAACAAGTCGAGCCTTATGGCGATCGATCTCACCATCCGGCTTGCGTTTCAACTTGTAAACCCACTTCGTACCAATGGCCTTTTTCCCGGAGGCAAATCACATGAAGTCCATGTGTCATTTTCTATAAGTGCATCATATTTTGATTGCATGGCAGCCATCCATTTTTCTGAATTTTGTGCTTCATCAAAATTCAGAGGCTCCTCAACATCATGTAAGCTAGACACAGCCAAAGCATAACAATCTGATGCATAAGATGCATGGCGAGAGCCTGAACGAGTACAACTAGGCAAAGGTGCATCCAATTTACTGTCACGCAAAGTGTGCACCAGCCATTTTGGCATACCTCTAGCCTGCTCATTTTCAACCCTTTCCTCATCAAGTACATCATGTACATTTGCATCAGTAATAGGCTGATCTAAAACATTTTCAGAAACCCCCATAGGCTGTACATTTGCCTCATTGGAACTTACATTCGTATTTCCACCACTGAAAAGAGGCAACAAAGTGTCATAAATGTCATGTGAGCTTACATTACTGTCTCTAGTACATGACAGCAAGGGCTGAACAGAATCTTCCACAAACACTATATCTCGAGAAACTAGAATACGTTTTGTTTGCGGATGATACAACCTGTAACCTTTGCTTTCAGCACTATAACCAACAAAAATACATTTGACAGCCTTATCATCCAATTTTTTGCGCTGCACTTGTGGCACCAAAGCATATGCCAAACAACCAAAAACACGCATGTGCTCAATAGAAGGCTTTCTATCATGCCATGCTTCATATGGAGTAATAGACTGCAAAGCTTTTGTAGGACACCTGTTAAGTACATAAGTGGCACCTCAAGCCAAAAAGAATGCGGCAAAGCTTGACTTTTGACCATACATCGTGCCATTTCCGTCAATGACCTGTTTTTCCTCTCAGCAACACCATTTTGTCGAGGTGTATAAGGCACTGTACATTGGTGTTTTATCCCACGACTAGCCAGAAATGCATTAAATTCATGAGACATATACTCCCCCCCTCGATCGGAACAGAGGGTGCCCATAGTACATTTTGAGACATTTTCAGCCATAGCCAGAAATTGTTTGAAGCACATAAAAACTTCGGACTTCTCTTTAAGTGAAAATACCCATGCATGCTTGGAGTAGTCATCAATGAAAGTCACGAAGTACAGGTAATTGCCCAAGGACGGAGTTTGCATGGGCCCACAAACATCACTATGCACAAGCTGCAACCTGCATGTGGCCCGAACTGAACCATCCTTTGGAAATTTAGAACGCTACATATTACCCAAAATACAGCCTTCACAAACATGTTTGACAGGTGCTTCAAGAGGCGGCAAAGAAGCAACCATATCAGATTTCTGCAAACACAACAAACTGACAAAATTCAGATGACCAAAACGTGCATGCCAAAGTTTTGCATCTGAAATAGCCCTTGAATCTGCAACAGCATTTGCAAAATTTTTTCCACACTCGTCATACAAAGTGAGCTTATACAGCCCACGGCACAAAAGCCCAGATGCAACAATTTCATCATCGAAACTGAGATCATGAATTGTACATCTGTCATCCACAAATTTGACTACAAGTCCAAGTCTAGCAAGTGCGGATATAGACAGAGATTCTTCTTGATCCCAGGTACATAAAGTGCATCAACAAGTGTGAAAGAACTGCCATTAGCAGCAGTGAGCATAATCTTTCCAACTCCCTGAACTTGATAAGAGGCGTTGTTGGCACAAGTGACTGAATTCCCATGGGGGACACACTCGAGAGAGGTAAACAATTCACAATGTGAGGTAATGTGCTTTGTAGCACCACTGTCGAAATACCACACATGTGATTCTGTAGCAACTGACAAGCATGCATCATGGACAGCAGGATTGTAAGTGCACTCTGCGCTAAAAGCCCATTCTGCATCAACATCAGCATCACAGTCTCCTTTCACAGAAGACTCAACAAAGGCTGCATTTGTAGTGGAACCGGCATTTGCAGTGGAACCACCCTCTTTCTTCTTAGCCTCTTTGGCCTTCAACTTAGGACACGACTTGATCAAGTGATCATTGGCTTTACAATAATGGCAACGCATCTTCCTTTTGCCCTTATCACCAGAATTGCCCGACGAAGTACTGCCAACAGAAGCATTAGGAACAGAATTTTTGCCACTCGCAGCAGAACCATAAGAAGTGGCTGCATTACTGTTACCACCCTTTCTTTGAGAAGCAATAAAAGCCTGTTCAACTGCACGCTGCCTAGTCCTGTTTTTTCTAGAAAGTGACTCTTACAACAGCAATGTGCATAATGCATCAAACTTGACAACTTCAGGATTCCTTGGGTCATCAGTCTCCAAGTACTAGCAAAAGTCTGGTAGGAATCTGGTAAGGCATCAAGAACAGTCTACACAAGGGAACTGTCTGAAATGACTTCACCTGCAAAAATAAGATGCTCATTGATATCCTTGACACTAGCAAGGAAAGTGTCCATATCATCTTCCTCATGCATAATCTTCAACTCCAGCTCTTTACGTAGCAAAGCAATTTTAGCCTCATTGCGGCTTTCATAAAGACCTGCTAGAATATCCCAAGCCTGTTTTGCAGATTTTGTTGAACGGATGTGAGGAACAATGGTGCGCTTCACAGACAACGTAATCAATACATGAGCCTGTGCATCCTTAACATCCCAACGAGCTTGTTCTGCAGTAGGCAAAACAACTCTAACAGCTGCAATCCTTGCAGCAAGACCTGCAACATGCTCAACATCGCCTACATCCTCAGAACCAGGACGTACATCAACACCCTGCACAATGTTCCAGACACCCTTTGACACAAGAACCTGTTGCATCATATAAGCCCACATAGGGTAGTTGTCCCCATCCAACCTGTCCTCAGCAGCAAACATCTTGAACACATCTGTGTTGTTGTTGATAGCCATGGTAAATGCTGCCCCTGATGTGAAAACTGCCCAAAAATAGGAGAAATGGAGCGGGAACAACCTATGCTATATAGCACAAACCGTAGAAGACTATAAGGCACCTGTTATGCAGAAAACAGCACTGACAGAAATTCTGCACAAAATGACGAAAAAGCCTTTGCAGTACTGCCTGTAGTGGAAACGAAGGCCGAAATGAGCCCAAATCACATGAGCAGACCGAGCTCCTCGAGCACTCCCAAAATTTTTGTTGACCTGCGAACGCTCGCCAAAGCTCACTGAAATCAGAGAAAGTGAGCAGGCGTGTGCTGGAGCAGCTGGTGACTAAGCCCGGGAGGACGTGACCTGCTCTGATACCAATTGTTGGAATTAGGGTTGCAGAGAAACACACATAGCTTGGAGAAGACGAAGGAAGCTCAAGGCACACAATAGAGAGTGTGTTACTTAGTGTGCAATGGAAATATAGATAGCCCTAGAGTGATGGGCGTATATACAATGCACGGGGGAAAAAACCTCCTAAAGAGGGGAAAAAATGCCCCGGCGGTCCTAGTGTGTTCACACACATCACTACCACATGTATATGGTAACAGTTATCTGTAGCAGTGATGTTGTCTTCAATGAGACTAAGATGCATAGACAACTAGTAAAAGAGGTTGAATTACGAAAGGTCACATTCTCCAATGTATCACCTCCTATGGAGACAACTTAAGAGCCAGTTTTCCCATAAATGAATGCACCAGATGATCAAGCTACTCGGTAGGCTGGTACTAGTGAGCCAAGGAATCTCATAGAGCCTCACATTTGCCAGAGCAATTTGTTCCTGGAGTGGATTTTGTGTTGTTGACAAATAGTGGTGGGCCTTCTTGTTACAAAGAGGCCATGCTAGCCAAGGATAAGACTCAATGGGAACGTGCAATGAAAAGTGAGTTGTCTAGCATCGAAAAGAATAGAGCTGGGATTTAATTCCATTGCCAAAAGGTAAGAAAGCATTGCCTTGTAAATGGGTCTACAAATGGAAGTTTTCATCCAATGAAATACAAAGCTCGATTAGCACTTAAGGGATTCAAGCAAGAGTATGGCATAGAGTTTGAGGAAATATTTTCTCCATTAAACAATATGGTGACACTAAGATTGTTGCTTGGATTAGAACTTGGAGCTAGTTCAAATAAATATAATAACAGATTTCTTACACAGTGATCTTGATGAGGAGATTTATATGCAGCAGCTTGAAGGTGTTGGGGTAAAGGCCCTATGGGCGCCCGAAACCCCCGACCCTCACTAACTCATTAACCCTTCTATATTCTTCCTATATGCACAATAAAGGATACACATTGCGCTACTCCTTCTAGCAATGTGTTTTCCCCACCTCTTGTGTTTCTATACTCTTCTCCTCCCCCTTCCCGCTTCACACATGCATATGAGCACGAGCTTAGCTTCCCCACAACTAGTATTAGAGCCACTCTAACCTTGGCCCCTCTCATCCCCACCCCGCGTGTGCAGGTCTCCCAAGATGGAGATGGAATCTTGAAGGAATCGGAGTAGCTCAGATCAATAGGAGATTCAACAGGCATCTGAGAATCTCATAGCAAATAGGCATAGATATAAAATAGAGAATCGAGATCTGCATGTGAATAGGCAGCGAGCAAGTAGAGCTCATAGTCACAATCGGGCAATTGAAGTCGGGCAGCAGTCTAAGGAGAGTTGAGCAGCAAGCAGGTGAATCGACTATGGGAAAGAATGTTGAGCAAGATAGTGGGATAGCAGAGGAGTCAAAGGTTGTGTGTGGTTGTATGTACACACACCACACAAACATTGCAACAAATTGGATCTGCATGAGAACTGGGGTTGCACAAAGGATTCTACAGCTCGGAATTGACACTTATAGAGAATTGAGGAGCGCTTGCCCTTTGCTTCAAGTGTTGTGTGGTGGTGCACACACACACACACACATTGCAATCAAGCCGGTGAATTAAAGGCAAGGGAAATTGGCACAAGCGAGTGGATTAGCAGATTTCAAAGCTCTCTTGAGTGCAGAATCAGACTATGTTGCCAGTTTTCTTTTGTTTTTTTGGTGAACATTAAAGCTCCAAAACAAGAGTGTGTGCATAGACAATGCTCACCCCCATCAATCTCAAAATTATCACACACACACACACACACACACACACACACACACACACACACACACACACACACACACACAGAGAGAGTAAAGTCGCATAGCTAAAATCGTCATGCTCAATATTGCCTTCATCGACATAGATGCGGAATGTACTACTGCTACACTAGGATGTGCGGCGTCCCTGCAAAATAGCAAAAACAACATATTGCAAACCATAAAACACACTAATCTGCATACCTAGAAAATATCGTGAGCACAGAATAGAAGTTGTACGCCAACAGAGAGATATAGAGCATGTGAGAGAGCAGAAGAGCATGTGCAGATGTTCCTCCTAGAGCAAAGTGCCACACTGGCACGGCAAGAGAGAAGAGAGGAGAGGAGAGAAGAAGCACACAAGCACTGGGTGCAATCTCCCCCCGTGCAAGAGTGAGCATTTCCCTCTTGCACGTATTTTATTTATAGATTTTTCAATGCTCAAAATGAATACACATTGGCCGGCCTGCACAAATGAACATAGCTTATAATGAGCACTTGAGTAATAAATGTACATATCCCTTATCCATAACATACTCCAAGGTTAAAAAAGCAACTGCCCTCAGCTGCGAGGTACATAAGTGGTGGAGTCGCGTGCGAGGTACAAGACGTTGAGCACATGCCTGCATAGCACAATGAGTAACTAAAAACCAAAAGAGTAAGAATGATTAGTAGGAAGCAATTTACAAGTGCAAAAATGTGTAACACGTGTATGGTGTGATGGGAGTGCATAAAATGAAGTAATTGTGCATAGATGCGGAGTGCAACCTTGCTTAGAATTTTTGTTCCAAATAGGCCTCCATCTGTCCAACTTTCCATACCAATTCATCATATCCTTTCATAGCAATCCATAACAAATGTGGTGGGTTAGTTCCACATAAAATGTAACCACGGAGAATCATGCCTTACTAGGTGTAGGCGCTCTAGTACAGATGTATCAATATCCATAAATTTCCATAACATTATTGCAAAGCGGAGAGTCCTGCCTAACAAGGCGTAGGCACTCTAATACACGTGTGATTAACCACCATAAATTTTAGTAACTATGGAGCGAAAAGTCCTGCCTCACAAGGCATAGGCACTCTAATACATGTGTGATTAACCATAAGTTTCCATAACTGTGGAGCGGAGAGTCCTGCCCTCTTTAGGCATAGGAGCTATAACATGTGTAGAAAGAGTGCCATTCCAATTGAGTTCAACCCATAAGATCCTTGCCAGAAAAAAAAAGTACATTGTCTCAACTAGTGTTCTGGGTAATGTGACCAAGGGTTTGTGTGAGATGAGGGTGTGATCGGTGAGGTGGACTATATATGTGAGTAAGATTTAAACCACTGATTGTTCTCACAAGAAAATTAGAAGCAAATAGATTGCACATTTAGAACGTACAGTCTTGGCACCTAGACTCGAAAATTGCAAAGTCAAAAAATAAATTAAGGTGGAACACAAAAAAAAGAGCCATAACCTTGTTGAAACTGTTGTAAATTGCAGAAAACCTCTTAGCGAAAAGTGAGGTTTCCTTTATCCTTGATCCCGCATGGAGCGGCTGCACTTGACTCTTGAGTATGACAAGCAGGGAGGGGATCTTACCAGGTGGCCACATCCCGATCATTAATGAAGCTTCCATACATGTTGTTGCAGAGTCCAAAAGCACGGTTACCTCCAAGGTTGCCACCATTAAAAAATTCTAAGAGGCAAAAAACAGAAGAAAGAAAGACAAATTGGACGCTGCATGGTAGGCATGGAGTGGGTATTGTCAGCTACTACATGCAAAAGCAAGGGTTTTGGTGGGCGGTACTGAGAGTTGTTGGGAGGGGTGGTTGTGAGCTAGAGACAAGCGTGTTGACACGAGTTTGGCCGTTGAAAAGTAGCGAGAGAGAGCAAGAAAATTTGTGCATACAGGCAGTTGGTGTGCACGTGTACTGCAACAACAAGGGGCACACAGAGAGAGAGAGAGAGAGAGAGAGAGAGAGAGAGAGAGAGAGAGAGAGAGAGAGAGAGAGAGAATGATTTATGTTGGCCATAGTGTTTATTTGTATAGCTGCTTGTTGATGAGGGGGAGAGAGAGAAAGAGAGATCGCTTAGTTGTAAACTGCAGAGAACTACATGCCGACTAGTAGTTCCACACTGGCGCCACCATGCTAGAGAGAGAGAGAGAGAGATGGAGTCGAACTACAGAGGGGGAGATTCAGACGGCCTCTTGTGTGTGTTGTTCAAAAACAATGTAGTTGGTGAGTGTAGGCGCCCCCAGCTACGAGAGAAAAAGACATGGGAAGAGGGCGCATGCGATTTCTTGCCATGTCATGGCCATGAACAACTAAGAGTAGGATGTTGGAGAACCTAAATTGGCGTGTGTGAGAGGGTAAGAAGTAATTGGTGATCATGATGGTTGGCGCTTGGGGTGGTTGAAGAGGGGGGAGAGAGAGAGAGAGAGAGAGAGAGAGAGAGAGAGAGAGAGAGAGAGAGAGAGAGAGAGAGAGAGAGAGGCGGTTGAACTGTGGTCGGCATGAGAGAAAGAGCGAGAGGAAGGCGATCGTTGCATGGCTGCTTGGATTCAGCGATCTTCCTAAAGCCCAATGTGGTCGCCCAGGTAAGTGGGCGTACGAGCGAAAGTGCGCACGAGAGAGAGTGCGAGAAGAAGAGCACGACGATATGGTGAACTCGCTCTACTGTAATGTGTAGAGCATAGTGAGTTCTTATTAGGTTTTTACAAAAGAATATGTGTACATACCTGGCGGCCCGCCCACTTACCTGGGCGAACACATTGGGCTTTATACCCCAGCAACCTCCCACTTAAAGTCCAATGTTGTACTTTAAGTGTGAGAGAAGCTACTATACAAGCTAATATACAAGAGATGTAGAGAAGTGATGTACTACCCTACACCTAACTGCTTGCAAAAATGCGCAAAGCTCTCTGAGGGAAGTCCTTTTGTAAGTAGATCAGCAGGATTTTCTGTGGTGTGAACTTTGACAAGCTGAAGTTGCTTATCCTCGAGCATTTCCCTGATGAAATGATACTTCACATCCACATGCTTTTTCTTTGAGTGATAAACTGGATTGCGAGCAAATTGTATAGCACTTTGACTATCACAATATAACACAGGCATCTCTTCTTTGATTCCCAAATCTGTTACTAATTGATTAAGCCAAATTGATTCTGTGCATGCCTCTGATGCTGCAACATATTCAGCCTCTGTAGTAGACTGAGTAACACAATCTTGTAATCTAGAACGCCATGATACTGCTCCACCAGCCAATGTAAAGACATACCCTGACGTAGACCTTCGGTTGTCTAAGTCACCTGCATAATCTGAGTCTGTAAAACCCTTTACACTTAGCTCCTGACTGCCATAGCATATACGCATACTCTTTGTAGCTTTCAGGTATCTCAATATTCCTTTCACTGCCTCCCAATGTTTCTTGCGTGGGTTTGACATGTATCGACTTACTACTCCCACTGCAAATGCAATGTCTGGGCGAGTAGCAATCATTGCATACATCAAACTACCCACTGCAGACGCATATGGAATCTTATCCATTTCAGCCTGTTTTTCCTCAGACACAGGACAATCTTGTTTGCTAAGTTTCACATATGGTGCCAATGGAACACTCAGTGCCTTTCCCTTCTTCATATTGAAACGTTGCAAAACCTTGTCAATATACTCTGTTTGAGATAACCAAATCAACTTCTTTGATCTGTCTCTCTCAATGCGCATACCAAGTATATGACTTGCCTCACCCATGTCTTTCATGTCAAACGATTTTGCCATCTTTGACTTCAAAGCTGAAATTTCTTCCAAGTGCTTGCCAGCAATCAACATGTCATCCACATACAAAATAAGGATCAGTCAACTACCATCCTTAGCCTTCTTTGTATATAGACAGTGATCGAACTCACTACGTTTGTAGCCTTGAGAAAGCATAAACTTGTGGAATTTATGGTACCATGCCCTCGGTGATTGTTTTAAGCCATAAAGACTCTTTAACAACTGGCATACCCAATCTTCCTTGCCTTTCTCAACAAACCCTTCTGGCTGCTGCATGTAAATTTCCACATCCAAATCACCATGCAAGAACGCTGTCTTGACATCCATTTGGTGCAACACCAAATCTAATATGGCAACCAATGCAAGAAAGCATCTCAATGTAGTCATCTTGACCACCGGAGAGAAGACTTCATCAAAGTCAATGTCTTGTTCTTGCTTAAAGCCCTTGGCAACAAGCCTTGCTTTGTACTTTGGTTGACTATCATGAGCGGTGATCTTTTATCTGTAAACCCATTTACAAGGTAGAGCCTTTTTGCCCTGTGGTAATTTAACTAGCTTCCATGTCTTGTTTTTATGTAGAGCTGTCATCTTTGACTGCATGGCCAATTGCCAATTCCCGGAGTCCTTCATTTGCATTGCTTCCTTGTAACATGAAGGCTCATTGCAATCAGTCAACATGACATAGTTCATAGATGGAACAAACCTATCAGGAGGTCGCGTGACACGTCCAGATCTACACACAATAGGTGACTCAGGCTCAGCCACAACCTGTGGTTCCACTCTATCCTGTCCTTGCTCCTCTTGAGCCCTGACATTTTGTCTTGCACGTGCAGGTCCATCTTCTTGGAAGACAACTCTTCTAATCTCCTGAACCCTCTCTGGTTTAGAATGATATTTGGATTCATTAAAGTGAAAATCATTGCTGCGGACAACCTTTCTGGATTCGGGATCCCAAAGTCTGTACCCCATCTCACCAGAATTACCATAGCCTAGAAAGATGCACTTTCTACTCTTTGGCTCAAGTTTGTTCCTAAATTCCTTTGGAACATGAGTATATGCCTCACAGCCAAAGACTCTGAGATGCTTGTATGAGGGCATTTTGCCTGACCATACCATCTCTGGCATTGAATCCTTCTGCAAAACCTTGCTAGGAGATCTATTTACAAGATGAACAGCTGTTGATACAGCTTCAGCCCAAAACCCATTTGGCAGCTGTGCATTAGACAACATACTTCTGACCTTTTCTTGTATGGTCCTATTCATCCTCTCAGCAACACCATTTTGAGGAGGATTGTAAGGAGCAGTAAGTTCACGTTTTATACCTTTTGACTCACAAAAGTCCTGAAAGGCCTTTGAAACATACTCTCCACCATTGTCAGTGCGTAAGCATTTAAGCTTCTTGCCACTCTGATTCTCCACAAGTGTCACAAACGTTTTGAAAACACTAAACGCTTTATCCTTGTGCTTGATAAAGTAAACCCATACTTTCCTCGAGTAATCATCTATAAATGTCATAAAGTAAGAAGCTCCCCCTAGAGATAGGTTAGGCATAGGTCCACACAAATCACTATGAACAAGTGCCAACTGTGTATCTCTTCTACTGCTTCTATGCTTATGTGGCTGCTGTGTTTGCTTACCATACAGACAATGTTCACAGAATTCAAAATCATTAAATGAAAAGCCAAGCAAATAACCAGAACGAGACAAGATTTCCATTCCCTTCTTGGACATATGTCCTAACCGGCTATGCCACAAAGAAACGTTCGGCTGCTCGGTTACATTGATTACATTTTTAGAGACATTTGATACATAAATCATGTAAAGTCCTCCAGAATTTACTCCATGTGCTACTGTCATAGAACCCTTGGATATCTTCCACATGTTCTTTCCAAAAGTGGTGACGTAGCCAGCATCATCAAGTAAACCTGTGCTGATCAAGCTCTTTGTAATTGCGGGAACATGTCTCACATTCTTCAGCGTGAAAGAAGAGCCATTCTGAAACTTCAATTGTACATCTCCAACACTTAAGATCTCACATGTTTGCCCATTGCCTAGCTGAACATGATCTTTAGTGGTCACATAAGAGGTAAACCACTCCTTGTTTGGAGACACATGAAGTGATGCCCCTGAGTCTATAATCCAGTCACTCAGTGCATTTCCATCAGATGCTGTAAGAAGAGCTGAGTCCATTGCATTCTTCAAGAAGTAGATGTCTCCTGACACTAGACTGTCATCCTCTGCAACAGTGTTTTCACATTTATTTCTTGAATCTTCACTGAGGACTTGTTCTTCTCACCATGGTCTTCAGCTTTCTCTTTGCCTTTTTCTGCTTTCCATTCTCTGCAGTCTCTTTTCATGTGACCCTTCTTGCCACAATGGTAGCATTCTATGTCACTCTTGCCTTTAGCACTGCGGGACTTGCTACGAGACTGATTTCTCTTTCCACCTTTGTACTTTTCTTTGGTCCTTCCCCTGACAACTAAGGCTGTTCCTTTGCCTTTGTCCATTGTCTTTCTATTGGTTTCTTCAGTAA
The DNA here is from genome assembly GCF_014529385.1 of Adiantum capillus-veneris. Lineage (NCBI taxonomy): Eukaryota > Viridiplantae > Streptophyta > Polypodiopsida > Polypodiales > Pteridaceae > Adiantum > Adiantum capillus-veneris. Next base: position 28,417 of record NW_028221490.1, read on the forward strand.
GCAGACTTCCTTCTACACCTGCTATGTTCAAACCATCTGGAGGTGCAGAATTACTCAAAGCTGTGCGAAAAGTGTCCCAACTTTCTGGCAATGTGATCAACAGGAACATAGCTCTAACAGGTTCATCAAACTTGACACCTTGAGCTGACAACTGAGTATAGATTGTGTTGAATTCATTCAGATGATTGGACATAGGTGTCCCTTCTTTCATCTTCAAGTCAACAAGCTTCTTAAGCCAGTATACCTGTGAAGCTGCACTCTGCTTCTCATAAAGATCACTCAGCTTTAACCATGCTTGATAAGCCGACATCTCGTCTGCTACATTGAAGTAAACGCTTTCTGCCAAAGTCATCATAATGGTAGAAAGTGCCAATTCATCCATTTCGCTCCATTTATCTTCATCCATATCTTCTGATTTTATCCCCTTGAGCTTTATAGGTTTTATCTGCTTCTTTTGTACCAACACGTGCCAAATCTTCTTCTTCCACAATGGGAAATTGGTTCCATCCAGCTTCTTGATATTGTAAAGAGCAGTGTCCTGTGATCCAGCCATAGCTACGCTTCACAGTAGTTTACTTTCCTGGGAAAAATTCGGCAGAGTTTCCCCTGTAAACTGACCTCTGAACCAATATCAACCTGTCAAATGAACCAAGAAAGCTTCAGATTCTGCAGAAATTTTGGCAGAGTCTCCTTTGTAAAATGGCTCTGGTGTACTAAAAAAACAGACCAAAAAACAGCTCAAAAAACCATTGTCTCTCTAACACTGTAAGCTGTGGGTAAACCTGTCCTGCACCTGTACTGTCTCTGACTGTCCTGTCACTGTCCTGTAAGCATAGACTGTGACAATGCCTCAACGGCAGTAAAGCAAAGATGCAATCCCAACTGTCTAACTCACAGTCAATACATCCTAGCTGCCTATCTAAGGGTGCTCGAGGGATCGCTCCAAGACCTGTATCACCGAAAGGATCTCAACATTCGAGAATCCCCCAGCTCAATAAAACCTCACTCGACCCTCAACAAAGGCTGCAATAAATTTGATAGTACATAGACTTCCCACAAAGTCATACATCCACAAATTTCCCACTATATGTTGTAACCGCTGCGGCGGTTGTTTGCTGCGTGACTCATAGCCAACAAACCCTCAACAGACATACATCATCTCTGACAATACATCCCATGTGGAAGTACCTGCAATGTCAGGATGAAATCTGGAATATCAAGCAGCAAACACAAGCTACCTGATGAACTAGTGGATGTCGCCTACAGTCTGTGTGTAGATACGCCCGTGTCGTATGTGACACGCCTCCAAGAACTGTGAGCCATCCTTCGATGTGTAGACAGTCACAAATCAACACTCTGGGAGTGTCGATATCCTCAGCACCTGCAGTCGTAGGCCAAAAAACCCAAAATTTGAAGAGTCAGATCTGCACCCGTCGAGACCACGTAGTCGAAAATGGCCTGCGCAGACCTTTGTCGAAGCCGAACGGTGGCCGAGATGACCTCAGAATGAAATTCTGACTACACCAAGCCCTTCGGGTTCTCCCACGAGATTTGGGGCCGTGTCTTCGCCTGTCTAATTTCACTCCAATCTGAGTTGGTGACTCTAGCCTCGTGCAGTGCTGCCCCAAGCCTCGATCTGAGCTCTGATACCAGTTGAAGGAGTACGAGCGGAAGTGCGACACGAGAGAGAGTGCGAGAAGAAGAGCACGATGATATGGTGAACTCGCTCTACCGTAATGTGTATAGCATAGTGAGTTCTTATTAGGTTTTTACAAAAGAATATGTGTACATACCTGGCGGCCCGCCCACTTACCTGGGCGACCACATTGGGCTTTATACCCCAACACTTCCATGGCTGTGATCATTCGTCAGCAGTGTAGTGCAGACTCACGATATTACTGAGTGTGCTTTGATTAAAACAAGTGATTACTATGCTTATCAGTGACTTGAAATAAAAAGACAGTCTGAATGTCGTTCTCACTAGTTGAAGTGCGATGGGTTCTCTTCATCTTCATTATATTAGGGTCTGTTAAAATTGCTTTGACGTTTACTTCTGAGTCGATTCCCTCTCAAATAATTTTTTTTGCTAGATCATGAGATCCTTTAGTTTTTCTACATTTTGTACGATATCTCCTTGTTACTGGAAATGTATTTGAGGATTATTCATTTAGCATGATTCCCTTACTCTATATTTACGAATCTCGTCTTCTAATCTCTTCGTCTAGCCGCTTGCACCTATAATTACTATGTCTCTATATAGGTGAAATTGTAATAGGCATGCAATCTTCCCTACATATAATATGATTATCTCTCTTATTTATGCATATTTATATCACCAACTAGCCTTTTCTATAGCCATATGCAACAAAAATCCTCATTTCCTCATGCATAATTAGCTTCATATGCTTAATATAATCAGTGAATAGATTTGGTTTTTTTTCTTTAATTCACTAGCTCATAAAAATTTGCAATTCTAAAAGAATCCAAACAAACTTGAAATTTCATGAGATTAATGATAATCTTCCGCCACTGCTACAGTAGGATGCACGGCATCCTTGCAAAATAGCAAAAAGAACATACTGCAATCCATAAAACAGACTAATCTTCATACATGGCGAATACCATGAGCACAAAATAGAAGTTGTACGCCAACAAAGAGATATAGAGCGCGTGAGAGAGTAGAAGAGCACTTGCAGATGCGCCTCCTAGAGCGGAGTGCCACATCAGCACGGCAAGAGAGAAGAGAGGAGAGGAGAGAAGAAACACGCAAGCACTGGGTACAATCTCCCTCAGTGCAAGAGTGAGCATTTCCCTCTTGCACATAATTTATTTATAGATTTTTCAATGCTAAAAATGAGTACACATTGGCTGGTGGGCACAAATGATGATAGCTCATAATGAGCACTTGAGTATTAAATGTACATATCCCTTATCATAACATGTACTATTGAAGTACTGTAGTGGGCTAAAATAAGACCATTTTGAGCGTGGTTTCTTGGCATCCGAACATTGACATACACATCATACACTTGAGTAATAAATGTACATATCCCTTATCCATAACATGTACTACTGAAGTACTATAGTGGGCCAAAATAGGACCATTTTGAGTGTGGTTTCTTGGCATCCGAACATTGACATACACATCATACACGTCTGAGAGACAAATTGGTCTTAGTGGAGAGTGAGAGATAGATGATATCCCTCTTCAGTTTTACCGATTAGCAACATTGGTGACACATTCTCGGCATTCCCACGGATGACATCTCGCCATTGACACCCTTCTGGTGGACGAACAATTTCCCTTAGACGATTGCATCATCAACATGCTCGGGTGAGGTGCCTCTTCCATAGAGGAGTGACACTTGACATCAGCATTAGCATCAATGACATTGGCTAGTGTGACTTTCATATGCACACACTACATTTTTGGCTTCGAGCATCAATGTTTTTGACACTTCTGTCTGGCAAGGTAAGTCGGCACTAGATTTTAGCCTACATCAACATCCATGTTTTCTCACAACAGGTTTATAGGGGGCTTTTGAGCCTGCATGCACCTATATCTCCAGGTTTTCAGGCGCACACAAGTACAATGCCTTCACATGCATTCTTGACAGCAGTTTTTCTACAAGCTGCTATGCATTGAGAGATGCATATTTTCTTGAGCACACATAGTGATATTGAGCTCTTTTGAGAGAAAATATCGCAACATGGATTTCGCATACAGTTTGCATCAATCTCTAGCACAAGTTGATGCATGATTTCATACTCATGTATGTTGAGTTGCAAATAATGCCCACTCTACACCGTGTGGAGCCATTTTTTGGCATTATTTGGCAGTTTTTGAGACTCGGATTAGAAGAGCCCTTTTTGAAACTATGGCTAGTCTTTGTGTCTTCTTAGCCTTTTGGAGGGTCCTACATGAGGTTTTATTAATATGGGGTATTCTTGAATGTTTAGATACCTTCGGTAATATAGGTTGTTGGAGTTCCCTATTACACTACTTTCACCATAGTTTATACATCTAATTGGATATTTTGCTTGACGTCGTGTATGGCAATCATTTGTCAATGGAAGTTGACATTTTATGCCCAAATTTACTCTTTTGAGTTGATTTAATGTGTTTTATGTGTCATTTGGGTTGAGTTTTCACTCCCTCAACAAAGGAGACTTTACCCAAAAAAAATGTGAGTTTGTCTATGCATTTTATGTGAGTCTGTCTATGCATTTTATGAGTCTTTGAGTGTTGTTTTCTGGATTGATATTTTTGCCCGTCACAAAGGAGGTTCTGTCAAATCTCGCTAGATTTTCTCACCATAAATTTTGGCATTCTTGTTATAATGCTCACATCTTGCAAAAATGACATCTTTTACTAAGAAGGACATTTAAAATATCATAAAGTTCAACAACATGAATTTCTCTATGTGGAAACAGCAAATCCAGGATTTGCTGACCCAAAAAGGACAATTAGAGCTGATCTTTGACAGTGCAGAGGGAGATACAGAAGCGCAATGGAAGATAATAGATGCAAAAGCCATGTCCACTATTCACTTACGCTTAGCCGAGTCTATGTATTTCACCATAGTGGCTAAAGCTACTGCTAAATCCTTGTGGGATAAGCTATGCAACACATACGAGAGAAAAAGTGCAAGTAACGAAGTGTATTTCATGAAGAAGTAACAAAGTGTACTTGATGAAGAAGCTTTTCAAGCTTTGCATGAAGAAGGTGAAACAATTCTCGAGCACTTGAATGCGTTCAATGTACTTTTCAGTCAATTGACATAACAAGGATTGAAATTTGATGACGAAGTGCGGTCCATCTTCTTATTGTGCTTTTTATCCTCTTCATGGGACATATTTTTCATAGCAATTAGCAACCTTGTGCCTAAGGGCAAGTTAGCCTAGGATGTTGTAGTTTCTAGTGTACTCAGTGTGAAGAGATATGCGGGAAGTCAATGGAGCCTACAAAGCAAGGTGATGCATATGTTGTAAGTAGAAAAGGTCAGAGAGTTCACACTCATAATTGTGCCAAAAGTAAGGATTGTGGATATTCTCAAAGCAAACCTAGAGGTTCTTCATGCAATATCGAGTGCTACCATTGCCATAAGAAGGACACTTGCATAAAGATTGTCATACCTACTGGCAGAGAGACAAGAAAAAGTCAAGATAGCAAGAAGTCTGACAATGATAGCAAGGTCAAAGCTAAGATTGAGGAGCTCAACGTGATAGAGTCTCCTAAGATTGTAGATGTTCTTGATGGGCATAGTTCCTCAATGTTCTTGTTTTTATCGTAGATCTTAGTCCAGATGATCTTATTGCACAAGATGCTAGCTTTGATCAAAATTGGTTCATAGATTGTGGAGCCAGTTTCCATGTGACACCTCATAGAGAATGATTCTCTATATATGGACATACTCATCGCAAAGTGAAGCTCGGTGATGCCTATGAACTTGAGATACATGATGTTGGAGACATCAAACTAGTCATGCAAAGTGGCATGGAATTCATAGTCAAGAATGTCAAACATGTTTCCAAGTTAGCAAAAAGTTAGATATCCAATTGTCAACTTGAGAACTTGGGTTACATGACCACCATTGGGAATGGTTCATGGTCAATTCAAAAGGGAAATCTTGTGATTCTCAGGCATCAAAAACATGGGAACGCTTTACTATGTGTTTGTTTTGTATGTAGAAGAGGATTGTATATCCATAGCCGAGCTGCCGTCTACTGAGTTGTGGCATAGATGGCTAGGCCATATGAGCCAAAAGGGAATGTAAACACTAACTTGTTCTGGTTACTTGCATGTGTAAGCATTGCATCTATGGTAAACAAACTAGGACCACCTTATCACTAATGAATAGGAATCATTGTAGCCACTAGAGCTTGTCCATGGCAACATTTGTAGTCGTATGCCGACCGAGTCTCTAGGGGGCTAGCTATTTTGTGACTTTCATAGATGATTTCACTAGAAAGTTTTATTCTTTGCGATATAAGGATCGTGTCTTTTCTATTTTCTAAAAATTCTTAGCATTGGTAGAAAATTAGTCTGGCAAGAGGATCAAAAGCTTGAGGACTGATAATGGTGGAGAATACGTCTCCAAGGAGTTCGAGAATTTTTGCAATTAAAGAGAAGTATTACGAGGAAACTTATTGCAACTTACACACATAATCAGAATGGAGTTGCCAAACAAATGAATTGCACAATTTAGGAGCGAATCACAGTCATGCTTTCTATGGCGAATCTGACTCAAGGCTATGGGAACATGCAATACTAATAGCAGTACATATCATCAATCAATCACCTAATATGCCATTAAATTACTAGATTCCAGAGAAATTGTGGTCCAAAATGAAACCACGTTATGATCATTTGCATGTCTTTGGGTGTGAGGCATATGCACATGTGCCCAAAGAGCTTCAAAAAAAGCTAGACCCAAAGTCACACGTGCATTTTCCTTGGTTATGATGCAGATAGGGAGATGGGATATCGTCTTTGACACCCAAAATCTTGCAAATTAATTTGCAGTTCACATGTTATCTTCAATGAATCAAAGATGCACAAGAAACCTATCAAATATGTAATGGAAATGGCTTATGAACATAGAGAATAACGGAATTAAGAGAACTATAGTGAGAATTTTCATGAGGCTACTTTGAGAACATAGAGGGTGAACTTAATTAGCGGTAGCAACATAACCATTATACTTAATTAACTTGGCATGAACAATACTTTTGCAATAGAGAGAATTAGAGAATTTGACGATAGTTGAGGACCGGATTTATGTGGAGCCGGTCCCCCCTCCAATAGGCTTTTGTATTATAGATTCTCCCATAAAGAGAGACTTGATACAAAACAATCTTTGGGTTCCTTGAGACCTAGGTGATGCAATGAAGATGGAAAACTTCATGCATCACAAGCATAACATAACCTTTGTAAAATCATTAACCATCCCCAGCCTCAGTCCCAAGGCCTCAAACACCTTCGAAGAGGTGGAAAGAGCTAGCGGGGAATGAGGGTAGGGAAGAGGAAGAAGAAGTAACATACAAGAAAGAGATAGTTCCTCACTTATCATCACTCTTGTTGCATAGCATAGCATAATAGCATAATAATGATGATGAAGAAGATGGCAAGCTTAAGCATTGAAGCATGGCTCTAGGTTGGATTTGCATTCCATAGCCAAGAGTGTTGGTGTAGACTCTTAACTTCTCAACAAGCTTGGAGAAGGAGATGGAGTTCTTGCACTTTCACCAAGTGATAATGAGCATGTGAGTGTATGCGAGAGAGAGTATACCCCCCAAGCACACCCCCAACTTGCTTTGGTTGACCCCTCCTTGTAGCCCAAGCTTGCATTTGATTCGACCCCTGCAATCCTAGCCAATCACATGCATAGTGCTTAAGTCAAAAATATCCCTAGATTTGGGGCTCGCCCCCTCCTTTGTAGGCACCCCTTCGACTCAAGCCTCTCAAGCACCATACCCTCGAAGCATGGGAAGCTTCTCAAGCACCTTAGTCAGCAGGTACATGCTTAGCATGAGCATGGGTTCTCCCTCTCTCATGCACCTAGCTTGTAGGCTCGCCCCCCTGCTTGTAGGGATCAACTTTGACTTGGACTTGGACACCTCAAGCACAGGGCCAGCTTAGCTAAGGACCTTAGCTATCAAGCATGTCAAGCACCCTAATTAATACTTAAAACATGGACCTAGCTTAACTTAAGGTCTAAGGACTTTTACACTAACCATTGGAGGTCTTTAATGAAGCTAATCATAAGGTCTTCCAAGCTCCCCAAGCTCCATTATGCAAACATTGTTCTTCAGTAGACCAACTCCTTGTGAGCCCTTGTTGAGATGGAACCATCTCCTTTTGGCCCCGTGTTGAGCTTGGCCTAAAAACTCATATCTATGTTCTAACTCTAGTTTCCCTTTTATTTCTCCATATTAAAGGATCAGTATAACATGAGAAGGTCGTTTGGGTAAAGCTAAATATTAGATTTTATGACAAAAGAGGTTAAGTATAGAAAAGCCACATTTTTTGAGAACATTCCCTCGGAATCTATTAAAACTCAAAAGCCTAGTGATGTACCCCAATTCACAAGGCAAGGAGCAGTGGTGAGGCTTTGAGATGATCTACTAGATCCTCACATACACCTGAGCGGTTTCAGCGAGGGTTAGACTATGTCATGTTGACTGACTACGGTGAGCCAACTTGTTTTACAAAGAAGCCATGTAAATGGATGACAAGATCATGCAATTTGAGTAGAAGTCGATTGTTAGTAATGAGACATGGGACTTGGTTGAATTGCGAGAAGGCAAGCAAGCCTTACCTTGCAAATGGATTTACAAGAAGAAGTTTACATCTAATGATCTCTGGGCTGAGTACAATGCTCAATTGGCTGCTAAGGGATTCAAGCAATAGAAGGGAGTTGATGTTGATGAAATCTTCACGCTTGTGGTCAAGATGACTACACTACGTACAATGCTTGGCCTAGTAACCATTGAGGACATAGAACTTGTCCGAATGGATGTGAAGACAACTTTTCTTCATAGGGATCTAGAAGAGGATGTTTACATGAAGCAACCTTAACGTTTTGAACAACCTAACATGGTCGAGCTTGTATGCAAACTCAAGAAAGCACTTTATGGCTTAAATCAGGGTTCAAGGCACCGCATCAAAATTTTGACACTTTTACGTAGTCCCAGGGTTTTAGAAGGATTCAAGAGGATCACTACTTGTATACAAAGAAACTCAATGATGATTATTTAATCATTATCACTTTATATGTAGATGACATGCTCATTGTAGGAAAGTCCACAGAGGAAATTGCCCAATATAAGAAAATATTAAGCAAAAACTTTGCGATGAAGGATTTGGGTGAAGCAAATCATTTTCTTGGTATGTGTATCAAGAGATGGGAAAAAGGGAATTCTTGAGTTCAGGAATCTTATATCCACAAGGTCTTGCAATGTTTTAATATGCAAGGGCGGAAGGCATTGAGTACCCCACTATCGCCATATTTGAAACTTAGAAAGGAAGATTATCCCAAGTTAGATGTTGAGAGAGAAAAAATGGTAAGTGTGCCATACTCTTTAGCTGTAGGATGTCTTATGTATGCTATGGTAGCTACGAGGCAAGACATTGCATTTGCAATGGGAGTGGTTAGTCAGTATATGGGACTAATCCTGGCAAGCAGCATTGGATAGTAGTGAAACACATCCTCATATACTTAAAGGGTATACAACATGCAGGTGTTTACGCTTTGATAACAACAACACATCGATTGTTGGTTACACGACGCATATTGTGTGGGTTGCAGAGACAATAGGAGATCTACGTCTGACTACATCTTCATATTTGCAAGAAGAGATCATCTCTCCAAGGTTTTACATCTTCTTCCGCTACTAAGGCTGAGTACATTGCAATGTCAGATGCCAGTAAGGAAGCTATATAGTTGGCACATTTAGTGGGATATTTAGACATTCAACAGGTTCTAGCAACAACACATCTATTGTTGGTTACACGATGCATATTGTGCGGGTTGCAAAGACAGTAGGAGATCTACGTCTGAATACATTTTCATATTTGCAAGAGGAGATCATCTCTCCAAGATTTTACATCTTCTTCCACTACCAAGGCTGAGTACATTGCAGTGTTAGATGCCAGCAACCAAGGAAGCTATATAGTTGGCACATTTAGTGGGAGATTTAGACATTCAACAAGTTCTAGCTTTGCATTGTGATAATCAGAGTGCCATTACTTTGGCAAGGAATCCCGTGTTTCACTCCAAGTTGAAACACATTGAGGTGAGGTATCATCTCATTTGGGATGCATTGATGTATAAGCCCTTGGAGCTTGTGAAGAGCCGCACTGATTGATAACCCAACAGATGCTCTTACAAAGAGCCTAACTACAAAGTTGTTTGCACATTGCATCAAGTTAATGGGTGTAGGGTTTTTTTTACAAGGGTGAAGATGTTGTGCTTCGCGATTGTACATACTAACTTTAGTCTCCCCTTACAGCCACATTGACCTTTAAGTGGGAGATTATTGGGGTAAAGGCCCTATGGCCACTTGGACACCCCTACCCTCACCAAATCACTAACCCTTCTATTCTTCCTATATGCATAATAAAGGATACACGCTCCACTACTCCTTCTAGCAATGTGCTTCCCCCACCTCTTGTGTTGCTCTCTTCTTCTCCTCCCATTTTCCGCTCTGCACACACATACGAGCATAGGATTGGCTACCCCACAAAAGGGTTTGTGCCAAAAGGCAAAGACAAGCCTTTATGGCCTAAAGCAAGCATCCATGCAGTGATATCATAAGTTTGATACTTTTATACGATCCCAAGGATTTAGGCGTAGTGCTGAGGATCCATGTCTCTATAAGAAAAGATCGTGGAATGGGTAGCTTATTGTGCTTATTCTTTATTTGGATGGCATGCTCATTGCTGGTCATTCTAAAAAGGACATTGCTAACCTAAAGCAGAAGCTACATAGTCAGTTTGACATGAAAGATTTAGGTAATGCCATCCATATTTTGGTATGCGCATTACTCAAGATCATAAGAACACAATGTTATATGTGTCTCAGAAAGAGTATGTGCAAAAAGTGCTTAAGCGTTTCAATATGTAGAAGGGGAAGTAATTGAGTACTCCATTGCCTATTGAAAGTCAACAAAAATGATTGTTCCAAATCTGTTGAGGAAAAAGCCTCAATGGCTAAGGTTCCTGATGCTTCAGCTTGTGGAAATCTCATGTATGCCATGGTGGCTACAAGACCTGACATTGTGTATGCAATGGGAGTTGTCAGGAGATATATGTATAATTCTAGAAAGAACCATTGGGATGCTATAAAATTTATCCTTGGATAATTGAGTGGCACAACAGATAGATAGTTATGCTATGATCATGGAAAGTTATCCATTTGGGGATATGTTGATAATAATTATGTAGGTTGTGTTGACAATTGTAAATCAATGATTGGTTGGATATACACTTTTACTAGTTTTGGTATTTCTTGGAAATCCGTTCTTCAAGATTGCCTATCAATTTCCACTACATACGTGGAGTAGATTGCTTTGAGTGAAGCATGCAAAGAAGCTATATGGCTTACTCATTTAATGGGAGTTCTTTGACTATAGCAGAAGATACTAGTTCTTCAACATGACAATCAAAGTGCTATTGCCTTGGCTAAGAATCTAGTGTTTCATTCAAGGGCAAAACACGTTGATGTGTGTTATCACTTTAGTCATGATTGCCTAGCAAACAAGAAGCTTGACTTGGTGAAGATACATACGTTAGAGAATATATCGGATGCACTCGCTAAGAATATCTCCAACAATGGGTGAAGATGCGATATTCTTCACTAATTGTGCATGTTGCATAGTTTTACATCCTCCCACATTAGCCATCAAGAATGTTGGTTTTTTGACCATGTAGGTCAGGCGCCCACCGCCAATCGCTAACTTATGTCTTCTAACCTTTAATTGTACAGATATATAATTATGAGCCACACACAAACTAATGCGCTATTGTTTGCTATGGTGAAGAAGAGGGCTGGCTCTCCCTCACCATATATGTGCATCTTGTGTTCTCTCTCTCTCTCTCTCTCATGCATCCGACTCCACTCTTCCGCTTTCCTTGGGCCTTCATGATTTCCTATGGTTTGTGATAGGGAGACTCTAGGTTTTGCTTGGCCACAAATTGGCTTACAATTTGCACTTTCTACAAGTGTTTTGGACACCGTTATGTGACCATGTAGCATTTACTATGGGATGCTTTGTGATGCATAAGATTATACAGTTTATGTAGTTCTCACTGCTTGTGCTCTTTTGAGAGCGATGTTTCCACAAAGGAATCTGTTTTGGTACAATGATTGCTTGTTTATGTGCATTGTTTATGCCAATATTTGGTTAAGATATCAGTTGAGATTTTGCTCAGTTTTTAAGGAAAACTCTGTCTAACTTTTCTCAGTTTTCTTGCCATGTTTTGATGCCATGTGCATTTAGATACCTATGACATTGAGTCTATAGAGTTGAATCTTGAGAGATGGCGGTCTTGTTCTTGTTGGCTTATGCAATGTTGGCATTGTGGTCATACACAATACATTCAACGATGTTGCGTCAAGTGTATGATGCAACATAGGAGACACATACTGATGAAGATATGGTAGTGATGCCAGTTTGTGAGGCACTTGCAGTGGCTGAGTATGCCCTTGACGGTGATGTCACCTTTGCCTCCAATTTATTTGCTATCTATTTTATGTCCACAATTTCTCTGCATTAGTTGCTAGATAATGATGGTGTTTTTCTTGTCATGCCATGTGCATTTAGATACCTATGACATTGAGTCTATAGAGTTGAATCTTGAGAGATGGCGGTCTTGTTCTTGTTGGCTTATGCAATGTTGGCATTGTGGTCATACACAATGCATTCAACGATGTTGCGTCAAGTGTATGATGCAACATAGGAGACACATACTGATGAAGATATGGTAGTGATGCCAGTTTGTGAGGCACTTGCAGTGGCTGAGTATGCCCTTGACGGTGATGTCACCTTTGCCTCCAATTTATTTGCTATCTATTTTATGTCCACAATTTCTCCGCATTAGTTGCTAGATAATGATGGTGTTTTTCTTGTCATGCCATGTGCATTTAGATACCTATGACATTGAGTCTATAGAGTTGAATCTTGAGAGATGGCGGTCTTGTTCTTGTTGGCTTATGCAATGTTGGCATTGTGGTCATACACAATACATTCAACGATGTTGCGTCAAGTGTATGATGCAACATAGGAGACACATACTGATGAAGATATGGTAGTGATGCCAGTTTGTGAGGCACTTGCAGTGGCTGAGTATGCCCTTGACGGTGATGTCACCTTTGCCTCCAATTTATTTGCTATCTATTTTATGTCCACAATTTCTCCGCATTAGTTGCTAGATAATGATGGTGTTTTTCTTGTCATGCCATGCTGTGAGTGGTTCAACAATTTTTCTAGTGGGAGCTTTGATTGTGTGCATCTTGTTGATGGTTCAACGTATGACATTGTTGGTGCATGCAATCTATGTTTGTCATTACCTAGTGGTGCATCATACATGCTTTGTCATGTGCATTATGTTCCTTAGCTAAGATAGAGTTTGATCTCAGTGAGACAATTGCGAGATAGTGGCTGCCATGTATTGCTTAGAGAGCAATATTTGCAGATGCATAGGGGCTTGATAGTGATTGAAAAAGGTGCACGGAGTGGTATGGTTTACCCTTTGCACGTTTCTCATGTACGGGACGATAGTGTCTCTATCACTTTGTAGGGTAGAGGAAGAGTGCTCTCGTGAGTCACAGCAGGTTGAGACAGAGATGATGGATATGGAGTTCTTTGATATGCTTATGCTAGAAGCTAACATGGTTATGTCAAAACATGCGCATTAAGTACCTTTGGATGAGGGGGAGGTGATCCTCCAGGAGTTACAGTCGACACATTCATACGTGACCAGCCTTGATGATGATGATGTAACATTGAGGTGGCTAGGTTAGCTGAGGTGACACATTTATTGTTAGCGTTCGAGAGTCTCATGTATCACCTTCTATTGTTGAGATGTGACCTGACAGTTGTAATGAAAGCATTTGCACTTGGGATTGTCAGTCGCATGATGATTGACATTGGCACAATGCATGGCGAGGTTGTGTATCTTCTTACAAGATACCTATAGGAAACGTGTGCAAGCTCTAGCAGTGATGCACATGTTTGGTGATCACTAAAGAGTCACTAGAGCCGATACAACTGCATGCATACACTTCGAGAGAGCTAGTGGGTGTCACTTGTATATATAGAGTTAGCTAGTAGGTCCACTTATCAACACGATGGTCTTTAAGTGGGAGTATGTCGGGGTTAAGATGACGTGCCTTCCCTGGGTTGGGCATGCGCCACTGGATAGACACTCGTTGTATACATAGATACAAAATAAGGAGCTCTCTCACACTTGGTCTGAGAGGTGCTCCATCCACTTTGTGTGCCTGCTCATTCTTCTCCTTCCTCATAGCATGCACACATTGCACATGATTGCATGCTCTTCATGGGGTACGAAAAATGCGGTTGCAATTATCTTTAGTTTGTCTTCACCGACTAAAGACCACCCTGAATACCATTCCCACATGCCAAAATTGGGCACTAACCTCCTTTTCTAGAGTTCCACCATGTGTTTTGCGTTGCACATAAAAGTTGAGGTCTCACTAAGTGGCTCGAGCTCTTACAGAGCCTCACCCTTATGTTGTAGACTGTGTAAAGTGGAGGGATTTTACTAAATTTTGTAGCGGAACCAACTTGTCGAGCGTGTCAACGCTCCTTTTAACCCGCTGTAGTCGGTAAAAGATGCAACGGCAACATGTTGCTTTAGTTTCGCAAGGAAGTGTTTATCTTCAGGCCTGTAGCAAAATAGTTTGTGCAAACGGTGGGACTGCTTGTCTATGCTTCCAGTGCATGCCAATAGAATGCGCTGCAGACCCGCTAACTGCTGGACGGGATGCAATTCTTAGGGGGGGTAAAAAGAAAAAGGATGAGCCCCCTTAGTGAAGGGTTACTCTAAACCGCATTGATCAACAAATTTCTATAGCAAGGCCAACCAAGCAAGACTAGTTGGGACTGTTTCTACTACAAACCCAACCCCCCCCCCCCAAGTGTGGTAGATTGGTTATACCATTTCCCTCTTGTTATTCAAGAGGGAAAGACTAGTTGGGATTGTTTCCACTACAAAACTCCCCCTCCCCCTCTCTCTCTCTCTCTCTCTCTCTCTCTCCCCCCCCCCCAAGTGTGGTAGATTGGTTATACCATTTCCCTCTTGAATAACAAGTCTTGAGTTCAACTCTCGTTGAGGTCTCTTGGGATAGTTTCCCATGACGTTAAAAATTCTGTTCTTCTTCCCCCCTCTCTCTCTCTCTCTCTCTCTCTCTCTCTCTCTCTCGCGCGCGCGCGCTTCATTCCATCCATTTTCTTAAGATTTCACAAATCCGAAAAATGAGGGCGTCCTGAATATATACAGGCTCATTTCGCCATAGCCAAGACCTAGAGAATAAGCTGTTCTGATGGCAACGAGGCGCCTGCTCTCATCTCTACTGCGACATGGCGCGCGATCTTCTTCTGCATCAGGAGGCCTTGCAAGGAGGGCCTGCAAAGCATCTCGCCCGCTGGCTTGTGCCAGCGCGCCCCCACATGCAGTGGCGCCGTACTTTCCCCCTTTAGGGTTTCGCCAATTTGCTGCAGAAGCCGCTGTGTCTGCCCCCGCCGAGGGATCTTCAAATATAACTGACGAATTCACAGGTGCTGGCAGCATTGGCTCCATCGCCCAGGTTATTGGTGCTGTGGTCGATGTCAAATTCGAGACGGGCCTTCCACCCATCCTCACTGCACTGGAAGTGCAAGATCACAACATCAGATTGGTCTTGGAGGTTGCTCAGCACTTGGGGGAGAGCACTGTGCGCACCATTGCCATGGATTCCACGGATGGTCTTGTTCGTAGTCAGAAAGTGCTGAATACTGGTGCTCCCATCACGGTATGCACTTTGGATGCTATGCTTGAGAATGCATGTAGTCTTCTTGCTTTTTCTGGCCCTCATTTTGTTACATTGCAAGGATGTATGCAGTCTTCATGCACAATGCGCCTTCGATGTACAATTGATGCACACCGAGACATTTGTTCCTAAGTCTCACTTCCAATGTTTTTAAGAAAACTGCTTGTACGATGCACTGGGGTGCCATGTTTCGTCAAAGAGCTGAGTAGATGCCTTGCCTCGGCAGATTCATTTACCTGCTGGTCATTTTTGCTACTGCTGTGGGATGGCATTGCCTTGATATTGTAGCTTTCTTAGGTACCTTTGATGATTTGTTCATGCAATGTATTTCAGTAGAAAATTGTGGTCGACCTTCCAGTTTTTAAAACTGCAAGCTGGTACATTTCTTTATTCAAGAAAAGTGAGCAAGGTAAAATATTTTTTACAGGGAAATATTTTTTATTCTTTTAAGTATGGTATTCTACAGCTTAGAGCTCTTTCACTAAGCAGGGCTTTGTGACACATTCTTCTGCTCAGTTTCTTGGATTGGCTTTTGCTATTTTGTGTGGAGTTCCACTCATGACCTGTGCATAGGAAAACTAGTCTTTTCAGTTTGAACCTTGTAAATTTCCTAGCTCATTTTTATGGCTGCTTCTAGGTAGGGTATTCGTATCTTAATAATAGGGATGCTAAATATTTTGGTATGTTCGCACCCCTAGCAGAGGTTCAGTATCTACTAAATCTGTACCGCTTACATTTCCATGGCTTCATGTGAAGAATTCTGCGACTTTAAGGCAAGATAGTGTGCACTAGACAGGATGTACTATTTTCTACATGTTATGGTACGTTGCACAACAAGGCTCCCATCATTCAATAGTACCTTATACTTTGTATGTGACAACTTACACATTCAAGGCTCGATGTAAAGCATACTGTGGCATCGTGGCAAGATATTCATGGGCAAGCTCTCTTTCCATTCCACAAGATGGTCTGAACAAGAAAAATTGTGGATGTGCTCTGAGGTAACGTAGCAGCTGAATGCATCTCCTGCAGGGTTTTTTGTAGCTAAATAGGAACTGTAAAGCTGTAAAGGACTTGTTTGAACTGGTGTTATACCCTTCTGTTGTGTGTGTTGTTTTCCATAATAGTCTTGATTAGCTGGTGGAGCAGCCCATCATCAAATAACAAATTGTTCAATGGCCTGAATCAACCTTTTGTGATTTTGAAAATTGTAGCTGCTCTTTTTCATGTGGTCTATAAGAGTCTTAGTGTGATTACAGATCCCTGTGGGGAGGGCTACTTTGGGACGCATTATTAACGTTATTGGAGAACCTATTGATGAGCGTGGAGAAATAAGTATGCAGTAAATTTTTCTTTGTGTATCGCTTTACTTTCACTTCATATATGTCCTTTTCTCACCAAAATTTTTATGTGTGCACAGAAACGGACCACTATTTGCCTATTCATCGAGAGGCCCCTCTCTTCATAGACCAGGGTACAGAACAAGAGATTCTGGTGACTGGAATCAAGGTGGAGTGCAGAAAATGTGGTCAATGCATACCAAAGCCTCAGTTTTAACTCAATTCTAAATTATTTGAGAATGTTTTTGATAGGTTGTTGATCTGTTGGCTCCTTACCAACGAGGAGGGAAGATTGGGCTGTTTGGAGGTGCTGGGGTGGGGAAAACTGTACTTATCATGGAGTTGATCAACAACATTGCCAAGGCCCATGGTCTGCCTTCTATCAAAGTCGTCTTTTAATGCTGCTGGCACAAGGGTCTTTCTCTGGTTGCCTTGTCTGCTTGATTAGTTATTGAGTGTTCCTGGCAGGTGGTTTCTCCGTGTTTGCTGGTGTGGGAGAGCGAACCAGGGAAGGGTACGATCTTTACAGAGAAATGATTGAAAGTGGGGTCATTAAACTGGGAGAGAAGCAGGTACAAATAGTCTCTGTATTCTTTTGCTCCCCCCAAAGAGCTGTTTCCAAAACCACCGGTCGTGCTATTGTGATTGCAGGCAGAGAGTAAATGTGCCCTTGTGTACGGGCAAATGAATGAGCCACCCGGTGCTCGTGCCAGAGTGGGCCTCACTGGCTTGACTGTTGCAGAGCATTTCCGAGATGCAGAGGGTCAAGATGTGTTGCTTTTTATTGATAATATTTTCAGGTTCACGCAGGTAGCACATGCATTGCAGTTTTGGATAAGACCTTGATTACAGATGTCAAAGGTTTTGTTGGCTAGCAGTCTGAAATTAAACTTGCATGCAGGCAAACTCTGAAGTGTCGGCCCTTCTGGGACGAATACCCTCTGCTGTGGGTTACCAGCCCACTCTGGCTACAGATCTTGGAGGTTTGCAGGAAAGAATTACTACTACAAGGAAGGGGTCGATTACCTCTGTGCAGGCTATTTATGTGCCAGCAGATGATCTTACAGATCCTGCTCCTGCCACTACTTTTGCCCATCTTGACGCAACAACCGTGCTTTCACGGCAGGTGTGCCAATTTGAAAGGCAATGCACTAGTATATATAGTCGATATTAAGGAATCATGGTTACTTTTTGTAGTTTAATTGTGCTATAATGGTGACATTTTTAACGGTGTCTTGTTGCTTCAAGATCGCTGAGATTGGAATTTACCCAGCCGTGGATCCTTTGGATTCAACATCCCGTATGCTATCACCTCGCATCTTGGGTGAAGAACACTATGACTGTGCTCGTGGAGTACAGAAGGTCTTGCAAAGCTACAAGAATCTTCAAGATATTATAGCCATTCTGGGTATGGATGAGCTTAGTGAAGATGATAAGCTGACTGTCGCTCGTGCAAGGAAGATTCAGAGGTTTTTGAGTCAACCCTTCCACGTTGCGGAGGTCTTTACGGGCTCCCCTGGAAAATATGTTGACTTGAAAGATTGTATCTCGGGCTTCAAGGTAATGTTGAAAACCTCTACTTGTGTTAGGGCTGGTGTTTTTGTGGATGTGTCTTTGCTCAATGTGGAGTTGAGCTTGAGGGAAAGATGGGTGCATGGTTTTACAATGGTTTCATGAGTGCATACTTGATGTGAGATAGTGTGTGTCATTTTGGCTTCCGGATAGGCCTTTTTTCTTGAGTTGCATGAGGCATAGGCTTTTCTTCAATGTTAAGGGTCTGTATACTATCACGTTCTATTCCTGAGGCCTTTTGTCCATTGTACCATCTTTTGTCCCAGAATGCGATGGTCAGTTAACTGTACTGAAGCTTCTGAAGTTGCAATTTTTTGTACAGGGTCTTTTGGAGGGGAAATTTGATGATCTCCCTGAGCAGGCTTTTTACATGGTTGGTAGTATTGAGGAGGTGGTGCAGAAGGCAGAGAAGCTTGCCAAGCTGTGAGAAAGGTTTATGGATACCAACAAGGCTGCTTTTTCTCGTCAAAACGGTCGGGGCCCTCATAAAGAGAGATTGCAGCAGAGCACCCTTTTTATCCATCCTCTTTTTTAGGGAAATAAGCGGGGCCTACCTGCCTCCAGTTTTGATAATGTAGTGCTCTGCACTATGCCTAGGTGGCTTTTAAACTACTTGTGGGGACGACGCTGTCAAAATTGGATTTGAGTAGGTTCAACTTTTGAGGCAGGATAATGATGAAAATACCAGAATTGTAAAGTTTTTTGATTCAAGCTTTTTTGTTTTTTTAGAGAGGCCCATATTTCATGTTGTACACTTATTTTTACTGCCAATGCAGGACAGGATGGGTTGATCTTACCCGGGAAGTGAATAAGCTAGCTTCCTTTTTAGAGAGGCCCATATTTCATGTTGGGAACACTTATTTTTACTGCCAATGCAGGACAGGATGGGTTGATCTTACCCGGGAAGTGAATAAGCTAGCTTCCTTTTTATACTAGCTTGGTGCATACCCATCATGGAGCATCAGTCGAGAAACTCAAAAGTATTGCTGGGCTTCGTAATATGTGACTTCAGCCATGTCGATGAGGTCTACCATGCTTCAGGTTGGATTAACAATACATGCCGTTTGCTGTTGTTAGCATGTATTTTTTAATTAGTGCATGTATGTGAGCAAGTACACACCATGGATATGTGACTGTTTTCTTATAGTCATTGTTATGACTGTCCATTGACTCCAGGACTGGTATTAGATTTGGTTGAAATGTGGATATGAGAGAGAGAGAGAGAGAGAGAGAGAGAGAGAGAGTTCGCGATTGAAAGAGGCCAAAATGGCATATGAGACCAAAGCAATACATATACTTAACTTCTCATTCAAGAATGTAGGAAAATCTGCCTAAAGTTAAAGGCTTAAAATTGCTTATCAAAAAGCTAATCCATGTCCCAAATATGAAAACTATACTATCAAGGTTTTTTACATGGAAAGATTGTCTGTGCATGATTGGAATAGCCTTGGAATCTTCCTCCTGAGAGAGAGAGAGAGGGTTGAGTTTGCTTCTTGTGTGCCCAAACCGGGCCAAGCTTGCCACCATTGTGCTGAAGGTGCCTTTGTGCTCACTGTCTGCCTCTGCTGTTGCCATCGCCATTGCTCTTGGCATATCACCTGTGTCCCCCCTGTAATCCTGTGTGATGGCGATGAGCCAGTAGTGTTGTGTTGTGTTTTGATGGTTATGATTCGAAGGTTGGATTGGTTTTGGTTTGATTTGATGGACATGTGGGGCTATTAAGAGGAATGTATGCATTTTTATCTTGGGGTATGTGCCTTGAAATGTTTAATTAACAAATTGTAATTATCTAGAAAATAGAGTTTCCAAAGAAGGTGAGAAGCCGCCATGGACAAGGAGGCATAGCATACATGTGAGACAATAATTGTTGGACTTTCCAAGGTGACAAGATTAATAGCTAATTGTTAAATTTGGTAAGCTGTTGCCGGTGTTTCCCTCATCTGTGAAAGGTCCTTCATGAGCTTCTAGTATTTCCTTCATACTATGCCCCATACCCCAATTTGCCCTAAATGGGAGAATGAGGAGTGTGTGGCCACGACCCAATGCCCCTCTTTATAGAAATAGGAAAATAGGATAACATATGTCATCTCTTTCACACGAGTACAAAAAGCTTGCCATCATTAACTTTGCCATGTGGCACTAATGACGAGCTTCATCCAATGGTCCTTCCACGAGTTCAATGCTTTGTGGTTGAGAAGAGGAGGAGTTTTTCATAGGAATAATCCCAAGAGACCTTAAAGATCTACCCGGAGAGAGAGAGAGAGAGAGAGAGAGAGAGAGAGAGAGAGCATTTCTTTCAGGTTGCGCTGTTCCAGTTGCTATTTTCTATTTGCCTTTAGTTGCAGTAATTGGCTTTGCTTGCATTTTTCAATCTTTTGCTTACACGGTTTTGTTTCCTCTTTATTAACATCAAGTTGACTAAAAGATGCTTTTGACTTGTTTTTACTTTTCATAACTATCATAAACATTGGGATGCTTTACACTTGATTCCCTGAATATCCTAGCTTAAGCATCCATTCAATCACAACCCCAACAACCCACACCCCCCCCAACCCCCCTGGCCCCCTCCCCTGTTTTGTTTTTCCTCCAAAAACCGTTACTAACCGTGCCAAGTATTTTCTTCCAACTGCCCCTACTTAGCAATCTTCGTGTGAATTCCCTCACCCCATGTCACTGTCTTGGGTAAGGTCAAATGCATACCATCAAGGCATAAGTGATTGCATATGTAGAAAGGCCTTCCGTTCTAACTCGTTTTGCTTTTTTCTCAAATTTGTTGTTGAGGATGTAATATGAGTGACTAGTATGCTCTACAAAAGCTAGAGAGAGATTTTATTATCATCCTCGGGGGTCAAATATGACCTATGGGACCAAAGATGCATGTGATATACTATGTGTGGGGTTGATAAGTGATTCTCGATCCTCAAGGATCGTGGTGATGAGAATCACAATGGGAGACCACACTATGGTTGGGACAGGAAAGTGTGTAGGTCTAAATCATGGCTGAAAATGTAAGGAAAGCAAGCTCGGATGTGAGCAAAAGTTGAGAACTCTAGTAGTGTGTGGTATTCAAGACTCTCGAACTTGTAGTGAGTATAATGTGAGTAGTCGATGGGATTTTTCTCCATTGCCCCAATGCCTCGACTAGCATCGAAGGGAGAGTAGGAGCTAAGCCGAATGCCTATGATAGTGTGTATCATCGACATATAGTTCAAGCATATAAGGGGGAGGATGGTTTCCTTTTTTAGCAAACAACACGGTTTTGTAGTTGAGGGCAATATGGATGGCATTATGTGTGAAGCATGGCCTGCCAGATTTCTCCCAAGCCATAATACATTGGTATTGTAGAAAAGCGTCATTCACTTGGGAGTTTATTGAGGCATCATGCAGCAAGTGTATTGCATCCCATCTCCCAAACAAACTTCTTTATATTTTGCATCCATCCAGTGCTCAAGATCTTGCTTTTGTACGTCTTTTGAACTTTTTGCTTGCTTCCATGCAATTGTAGGAAGTCAATGTGATGAGTTTTGATGCATCTTTATCATGCACTCACAACCCTTTCCATGCCCATAACCTCAATTGGAAGAGATTCCTACTCAAGATGTAGGAGCATATCCTCAATTGGAATAGATCCCTACTTAAAAAGTACGAGCATATATGGCGTTTGTGTCTTAATTTGGAGAGAGTTTGTAAAAAACACTTTTGGACATTCTCAAAATATTTCCAAGTAGATTTTAAGATGCTCCGTGGTCCCACATTTCAACTTCCAAATTGTTATGTCCAATCATGTCAAAGGCTTTCTTAATTCACTTTTCAATCGACTTTCCTCCACGAGAATATGAAGAGTGACAAGATGATCAATGGTGCTATGATGTTGATGGAAACCCACTTGTTCTTTCGCACACTTGCCATTCTTTTAAGCCCGTTCACTCAATTGTATCTCCATTATGCATCCAAATAACTTTCCATAAGAGACCTAATCATTATAGACTGTTACTTATTTAAATTCTTCACACACCCTCCTTTATGGAAAGGGTTGAACCAATTAGTGCTCCAATCTTTGTGCATACCATGTTGAAGTGCAAGGTTAAACATATCACACATCCAATGATGTGATGCCTCTCCTGCCCATTTAATCAGTGTCGGCTTGATACATTGAAGATCTCCTGCTTTGAGACTGGTCAACTTTTTAAGCTTACCACATACATTTTCAATACTATAAAACGAGGGCATACATGAAAGTGAACCATAACATATAATCTTTCCGATGTTTGGTTGCTCATACGGTCTATTAGGATGAGTGTATATATCCATAAGACTCAAATTATCAAAACTCTCAACTCACTTGTCTTTTAGGTTTCTCCAAAATCTTCCACATACACGTACCTTTTCTTAGACTTGAAAAATTACCGATTGACTTTCCATTTTATCATTGTTCTTTTGAATTAGTGCCTTGTATAGGTGTACATGAATTTAATAGTTATCTTTGTCCTTAGTTGGATTTAGCTCTATCAAGGACTTTCAAGTATCTTGACACTCTTTATCATATCACCTTTTGTGTGATTTACCTTTGTTGACACCTTTGACATGCTTTATGACAAATCATTCTTGGACATAAGACGAAATAATCTTTTTGAGAACTTTTCATTTAGTTTCTAATGGTGCATTATGCTGGAGCTTTGTCATTCATAACTTTTACTCAACCATGTACATTGGTTCTTGTTTTTTGAAATCCATACAAAGAGAACGTTTCTTCACTTTGGATTAGATGTTCATCCTTAGTTTTTTCTCTACATATAAGTTCAATACATAAGGTTCGATGGTCTAAGTTTGGGCTCCATTGGCTAAGCATAAAACTCTTTATGCGATACATGATGGCTTCAAAGAGTAGCTTATAGTCAATCACATTGTTCCCATTACATTTTCTACATGTAAATCGGTTGGTTCCACTTTATAAAAGTGCACCATTTACAATGAGCATACCCGTACTATTACACACGCTAGAAGTAGCTTTCTATAGTGACTGGCTCTTTCTCATTCACTGAAGCACAATCATACAAATAAACTTACTCCAACTCCCTTGAAATGTATGGCATACTAAATTGTTGTGTATCATGTTGCAATGTTTTTGTGTGGGCATTCGTATCCCCAAAGACAATAACATGACCTTGGACTTTTATAAGCATTGTCCTTTTCTAAATCAACAAATGACTAAACTACATTTATGCAAGCATAAAAGAGGGAATCATGATGAGAAATATAGTAACCTCCTACAAAAATGGGCGCCCTTTTTGGTGTCATAATTTATTATACATAATGTGTGTGCTTGTCATCTTTTACCATCGATACAAAATCTTTTAATCATTTCTTAATCATACATGCTACTTCTTTGTCCTCTTTGCTGCTTGAGAACTTTGGATCACATCAATGAATGTACATTTGTATTTCTCTAGCTCATTAATCCTTTGTGTGTCATGCTTCCAAGTTGAACAAGAAATACAACATCCACGTTGCTAGTTACTTCATCTATGCCGATTCCCGCATTCCGTGGGTGTTCATTGCAATTTCAAAAGCACACTCTCAATTGTAACTCTACCTCATAGATCACCTATTCTTATTTGCTTGATAGACTTGCGTCCGTCTTGAACATGTTTTTCTTGTGAGACGTGTCCTTGTTTTTCTTATTCTTATCCTTATATCGCCTTGCGACACACATTATGTTGCATAATAGTGCGATCTTCATATACAAAACATTTTTTTACCTCTCAAATAGATCCAAAGCTTGGTCTCATCCGACATAGTGCGTACGATTGGCCTCATATGAGCGAGGAGTTCCTTGTTTATCAACTCTATGTGTCCCATAAACATGATTCTTGACCTGCCAAATTGGGTTTTAAAGAATTCTTCAATAACAATGACAAGTGAAGGAGGCGTCTTTGACATCTCTTCGAGAATTCTATGAATGAAAATGCTCTTAGAATGTCACTCACGTTCCTTCAACTCCTCTGTACTTGCATTCTTAACATTCTCTGTTTGGGCCATAATTTGCATGAGAGAGGAATTGAAAACCACAATGCTACTACATACTTTTTCATTTCACTCGCACCATAGCTCATTGTGTCAAACTTCTCCTCTTTCAATACATGGTCGTGCTCTACCTTTTGACTAAATTAAAGCTTGCAATTGATTTATTTGATAATTTTTGCTTAATTAATCAATTTATAGATGATAAAAATATTCAAAACAAACAAAAATTAACATCGACATATTGTAGAGGGCTAGATTTAATGAGGCCGACCTGCCCTCGAAAAGATTTTCAATTATGAATAGAGAAATACAAAAATTAACATCCACACATCGTAGAGGGCTAGATTTTATGAGGCTGACCCCCTTTCCATTATGAATAAACAAAAATATAGAACCTCTACTTTGCCCAATCTTCTCTTGAAATACAAACTAGCTATGGAGATTTGAGAGAGAGAGAGAGAGAGAGAGAGAGAAGAGTGAGCCTTTTGAGAGGGGATATCCTTGCTCTATAGGTTGAGATTAGCCTCCTGTGTAGCGATAATTCCAAATTTTCACCCTCTTTCGCTCTTCTATTCGAGAAGTGTTCAATACGAAGTTGTAGATCTCACCGTTTTTGGTCCACTTAGAGGGTCGTTTTTAGAGATCGGCTCTCTATCATGAGATATTTCAAAAGTAATTTCACTAGGTCTCCTTTTGGCAGTTCAGTCACCTATAGATCTTTGCTTTACTTCTTTATCCACTACTTTCCTCTTGAAGATTATCAACCACTCCTCCTTAAGAGGTGTGTGTGCATGGATAATTAGGGATCCTCAAGTGTTCAAGTCAGCCCACATTTTATTTTTAGCTGAGATTTTCGCACACTTTTGGAGGCATCAAGACCCACTTTAATTCATTTTTAGTCCCATAAAAGCACAATTGATTCCAAAAGGAATTCCATTGGCGCTTTTAAAAGTTTCATCATTCTTTTGGCACCCTAAGGTCTTGAGATTCACCTTAGGCTAGTTCTCAGCTTACATTGACACTTTTGAAGGTTGCTTCACCCTTTTGGCATCCTAAGACCCTGAAAAACACCTTTCAACCATCTTCATAATCTTGGTCCTTCCATTATTTTTATTTTCACTCTTTAGAACTTCCAATTTAGATAGAAAAAATCATTTAAGTAGACCAGATTAAATTTGGTGACAATACCTTGCCCTTGAAATCATAGTCGTCCTCGCTTATACACATATAAAAGAGAAGGTGAACTAAGTCATTGGAATTTAGTTAAGGATCCACTTTTAGCACATTGACACCATTCCATAGTAGATGATCAATCTACTTGAAACTTGGAAGGTAAGGCTATCACAAGCGTGTCTAATCATTGTAGCTAGCATACCGTTGTAGTGGATAGCAAGTCTTTTCAGTACTTAGAAGACATAGCTATCACAAGTATGTGTCCTCTTGTATGCATACTCTTTGGAATATTTGAAACATAAATGAAGAGCATTCAAACAAACAAGAGAAAACCCTTTCCTTTACTTTCTTTTACAACGTTTACATTGATGATTATATCATTAACTAGGTAGATTTGATCCTTCAACTATGGCTTAGCAAAAATACTAACTTTCAAACTTAATTAAATACTTACCCAAGACCTTATTATTATGGATCATTTCATCTTCATTGATGATGGATGACACTTTATGTCAGAAGTATCTCCTCTTCTCCTTCAAACTTAAAAGAAGCATTTGCTACTACTGAATCTTGAGGGCCCTTCCCTTGATTTTTTTATTTTTTTTTGTAGAATTACATGGAAAACATTGTATCTTTGCCAATGGCTAGGTAGCTTAAACTTTCAAGCTGTCGCATTTATCGGCATTTGAACTTGAAAGAGGCCATACTACATTTTTTCTAATTAAGTATACTAATTTTGATGACCCATATGCTCATCGTGTACTCTCCATGAGCTTAGTGTCATTCTAGAAGAAAATCATTGCGTTTAGGATTGCCAATATCAACATTTTTCTTGATGTATAACCTTCATGTTTTCTTGATCTAAGCAAGCGGCTTTCATAGATCAAAACTATATTCATTGGTTTTTGTAAGGATCTTCCCATGCATCTTCAAGATCAATGGGACTTTTGATCTTGACTCTAACATACTTTATCTTTTTGCATGGTGACCATTGAAACACAAAGTGTTCAATATCCATTTTCATTGTAAGCCATAAAATTATGTCTTGATATCAGTCATGGTGACTTTAATGCCTTTGTACCCACCACAAGGTGAAGTATATATCCATACATAACCTTGTATTGTAAAGAGTAAGTTATACATGACTGTTTGATAAAGAGGGAAAGGGCATCAACTATAGAATAGTGTTTTCCAACTATATAAAAATATTTACTGAAGAAAATTTTCCTACCTCATTTGCTTGTCGATTAAGTTTGCTTCAATCCTATGGTACTTGAGAATCTTTTGATCCATTTGAATTTTGAAGAGCACCTTTCTTGTCTATAAAGCATAAACAATTGATTAGAAGCTCTTATTTATGAATGCTTAGAGTCATTTGTAAGCATGGACTTTTATATGCAATTTTATGCCATTTTTGGAGTAAAACAATTCAAAGGCAATTATCTCAAGAATCACAATAAACCTCAAATTTCTTGTGA
The DNA here is from genome assembly GCF_014529385.1 of Adiantum capillus-veneris. Lineage (NCBI taxonomy): Eukaryota > Viridiplantae > Streptophyta > Polypodiopsida > Polypodiales > Pteridaceae > Adiantum > Adiantum capillus-veneris. Next base: position 55,561 of record NW_028221490.1, read on the forward strand.
GATCTATTAGCACAAAGACTGTTGAGCCACAAGTCTCCATTTTAGTCTATTGAATGGCTCTCTCTCTCTTTGATTAGGAGTCTCAATTATTCTTCTTTAAGAATCAAGAAATAATTCTTTAGAATTTCAAGCACCTTTGCTTGAAGTTCTATTGTTAATTTACAAACTCAATCCTTCACGCTTAATCTTAGAACTGTTCCTTCTTCAAAAAGAGGAAAATAAGCTTGAGCTCTTATGCCAATGTAACTAAATTGAAACTATATGTAACTTTTGAAACTAACTAACTCGCATACTAAGGTAACTAAATTTAAATTTGTAGTTGATCAATCTAACAACTGTTCCTTAATTAATCAATTTACTGATGATAAAGATATTCAAGGCAAGCAAAAATTAAGGTCGACACATCGTAGAGAGCTAGCTTTCATGAGGCCTATCCCCCCTCAAAAGGACTTTCCACTATGAATAGAGAAATTACAACTGTGTGTAAAAATAAACCATGATTCTGTCGAGCTCTTGGGTAATTATGGTGTTTTGTTGATATTTAAAACTTCACAAAATGGAGAATTAAAAGCTCTTATTTGCTCAATCTTCTCCTAAGATACATAGTGGAAATGGAGATTTTTGTGGGAGAAAGAGAGAAGTGAGTCTTTTGAGACCATGTTTTAGCTAGCCCACATCTCCCCTTTAGCTGACATTCCCACACACTTGGAGACATTCGAGACCCAGTTTTAATTCATTTTAGTCCCATAAAATCTCATTTGATTATAGAAGTAATTCTGTTGGCACTTCTAAAGGTTGCAACATTCTTTTGGTACCCTAAGGTCCAAAGATACACCTTAAACTAATTTCATTGGCGATTTCAAAGGTTGCTTCACCTTTTTGGCACCCTAAGGCCTTGAAATGAGTTTTACAAACAAATTTGTAATCTTGGTCCTTCCACTCCTTTTATTTTATTTGTGGTAGGTGACCACTGTACTCCATACTTGGAAGACAGAGTTGTTCACAAATGTATTTAATCATTGTAGCTAGTATACCTTTCTACATTAAAGAGCAAGTGTACTCAATTTCTAACAAGTGCATTGGGGGACATAGTTGCCATAAGTGTGTGTCCTTTGTATGCATACTCCTTGGAAGATTTAAAGCATAAATGAAGAGAATTTAGACAAACAAGTCAAACAAGAGAAATTTTTCCTTCATTTCCTTTTGCAACCTTTACATTGATGATAATGTTTCATAAAATTTATTGTAAATATTAACTATGTACATTTAATCCTTCAACTATGGCTTAGTTCCCATTTAACAAAGTTGAAAGGATATTTCTTTGACTTAATCAATAACTTACTCAAGACCTTACCATTATGGAGTATTTTGTCTTCATTGTTGCTAGCCTCTTCTCCTTCAAACTTAGGAGAAGCATTGCTACTATTGGATCTTGAGGGGCGTCCCCTAAAAAGCTTTTAGTAGGCTTATATGGAAAACATTGTATTTTGCCAATGGTAGGTAGCTTAAGCTTTCAAGTTACATAGTTATTGGCATTTGAACTTGAAAGGGCCCATATTACCTTTTTTATCATTAAGCATACTAATTTCGATGACCCATGAGTTCTTTTGCGAACTTTTTCTCATCGTGTACTATCCATGAGCTTAATGTCATTCTAAAAGAACTCAATCATTGCATTTAGGCTCGTCAAGATCAGTCTTTTACTTTTGCTATGAGACCTTCATATAGCTTTGTTGATCTAAGCAAGCGGCACACATAGATCAAGACTATGTTCATTGGGTTGTAAGGATCTTCCCATTCATCTTTAAGATTAGTGGGACCTTTGATCTTGCCTCTAGCTTACTATATCTTTTTGCATTGACACCATTGAGACACAAAGTGTTCAATTTCTATTTTCATTGTGATCCATAAAATAATGTTGATACCATTCATGGTGCTTTGGATTCCTCTCTATTCACCATCAAGTGGAGCATATGATTTGTACATAACCTTGCATTATAAAGATTAAGCTATACATGACCGTTCCATAATGAACATAACCATCTTGCAACATAAACGTTCATTTCTTTCTATGTTAGAGCTGTGGTAAACATATCATCTTTGAAACTAAAATCTATTGTATACTCATCTACCATAGGAGTATGCTACTATTGAGATGGCATTAGACCACGGTTGACGTAAGAGTGCATCAGATACAGAATAGTGTTATTTTCCTGTCGGGTAAGTTCCCTTGAGTCATATGGTCCTTGAGACTCTTTTGATCCATTTGAATTCTAGAGAGCAATCCAAGTGAATTCTCCATGCTTTCCTATTGATAAGGCACTCTTCTATAGATGCTTAGAGTCATATGTTCTAGTATAGACACCGACTTTTATATGCAATGATATACGGTTCTTGTAGTGAAACAACTCAAAGGAAATCATCTCATGCATCATAATAAAATTCAAATTGCTTATGAGATCCTTTAGCACAAAGGTTGGTTGAGATGCAAGTCTCTATTTTAGTATAGTGAATGGTTCTCTCTCTTTGTTTAAGAGTCTCAATTATTCTTCTTCATCAAGAGTCAAGAAATAGTTCTTTAGAATTTCACGATTCTTTGGTTGAAAATGTGTGGTTGATTCATAAACTCATCCCTTCACACTTAATCTTAGAACTGTTTCCTTCTTCCAAAAGAGAGAAATAACCTCAAGTTTTTATAGCAATGTAACTACACTGAAACTTGCAATTGATCAATCTGATGATAGTTGTGTAATTAATTAATTGATTGATAATAAAAATATTCAAGGTAAGAAAAAATTAACATTGACACAACGTAGATGGCCGGATTTCATGAGGCCAACTCCCCCTCAAAAGGACTTCTATTATAAATAAAGAAATTACAATTGTGTGCAAAAATAAACCATGAATCTATAAAGCTCTAGGGTAATTACCGTGCTTTTTAAAGACTTAAAACTTCATATAATGGGGAATTCAAAAATCTATTTTGCCCAATCTTCTCCTTAGATACATAGTAGCTATAGAGATTTTTTTTTTGTGTGAGAGAGGAGTGAGCCTTTTGAGAGGGAGAAGCTTTGTTCTACAAGTTGTGATTAGATCCTTATGCAGCAGTAATTTGCATTTTTAAACCTCTTTCGCTCCTCTACTTGTGAAGTGTTCAACACAAAAGTTATAGAAATGTTGTTTCTGGTCTAGTTTGAGGGTTATTTTTAGAGAGTGGCTCTCTATCATGAGATATTTCAAAATAGTCTCTTGAGGTCTCAATTGGCAGTCCAACCACTTTTGGACCTTTCCTTTACTTCTTTACCCATTGCTTTCCTCTTGAGGGGTATCCATCAATGCTCCTTAAGAGGCGTCTCTGCATGAATAATTAGGGGTCCTCAAGCCTGTTCAATCTAGGTCACATCTCTCTTTTACCTGACATTCTCACATACTTTTGGAGGCATTCAGGACCCATTTTAGATTCATTTTAGTCCCATAAAATTACATTTGATTTCGAAAGAAAATCCATTGGAACTTCTGAAGGTTGCATCATTCTTTAGCACCCTAAGGTCTTGAGATGCACCTTAGACTAGTTGCATGAGCACTTTTGAAAGTGTTTCGCCCTTTTGGCACCCTAAGGCCCTAAAACGCAACTTACAATCATCTTTGTAATCTTGGTCTTTCCACTCTTTTATTTTCTCTCTTTAGAGTGGCCAATTCTAAAGAGACAAAATCATTCAAGTAGACCAAATTTATATTTGGTCATAACTTTGCTTATGTGATTCTTCAAAGCATTCAAGTCCACAAGAGAACGTTTACATTCTTTGACTTCCTCATTAATTTGCATCAAACGTTTGTTTGCATCTCAAGTGTCCTCATTGAGATTCTCATTCTCAATACCAAGAACTCTTAGTGTGCCATTCTCTATTGCAAGTGCCATAAGTCTTCACCTTGCTTGCTTATAGTCTCTTTCAACGATACCAAGTATGTCATTATCATGGTTTTTGCTGTCTTCAATGGAGTGGTTACTATCTCCATCCTTAGGAGATTTAGAATCACTTTACACAATGGTTGTGGACCTTGTTAGAAAACAAAAACTCTAGCAAGTGCGAAAAGACATTGTATGCAAAACAAGAGATGAGATTCAACTTCCTTGGACCTATTCACTTCTGATTATTGTTGTAGAAAAGTCTTCCATTGCTTAGAAATTTTCTATCTTTACGTCAATGCGTACATGCCATCATGCTTTTCCCATGCAACCATGCATTAGAGTGAGTGAGAGGGAGAGTCACCAGCTATATGAGAGAGGAGAGAGAGAGAGAGAGAGAGAGAGAGAGAGAGAGAGAGAGAGAGAGAGAGAGAGAGAGAGAGAGAGACCATCTCAAGAAATTCTCATGACTTCGTTATTTTCCACAAATGTGTAGATGTGTTATCTTCAACAAATTAAAGATGTACAAGAAACCTATCAAAGAGGTTAAGTATGGAAAAGTCACATATGAGGACATTGCCTTAGAATTTGCAAAAACCTAGAAGACTAGTGATGCGACTTCCACTAGCAGTGCTCCAATTGATAGGACAGATAGTGGTAGTCGGCCATTGAGACGATCTAGTAGATCCTCAAGGTTTAGCCAAGGTTTAACAATGTCATAATGACTGACTACGGTGAGCCATCTTGTTACAAAGAAGCCATGCAAATTCCCTGAGGACACGATCAATCCAAAAAGGGAAGCAAGCCCAAAGCTTTGCAAAAAGCTTTAAACTTCTCATAAGCAATGCCTTCGTGAACAAATCTCTAAGGTTGTCCTATGTCGGCACATAAGCCAAGCTGATCTCTCCTACTGAGAGTCTCTCTCTAACATAGTGATAATGCACCTCACTGTGCTTTATGTGAGCATGAAAAATTGGGTTCTTTGCAACTGCCAATGTGCTTTGAATATCAATGTAGATGATGGTGACAGTGTCCTATCCAACACCCAAATCAACCATAAGGTGTCTGAGCCATACACACTCAATCGTAGCTGTGAAGTTTTCCATGTACTCAGCTTCACAATTGGAAGTGGCCATATTAGGTTTCTTTTTGCTCAACCATGATATGCATGAACTATCGAGCATGAAACAAAAACCACTTGTGGACACTCATGAGTCATAACAACTAGCCCAATCTAAGTCCATAAAATCATGCAAATCTGGTGGCAATGATCCCCCTTGGATAAAACAACCCAAGAATGTACTAAAGTT
>NW_028221491.1:0-53416 GCF_014529385.1 Adiantum capillus-veneris
AAAGATATCTAAAATATCAGAAGAGGTTGTTCGACAGGGGAATTGCCCAAGGCAACTATCGCATATGAAGCGATTGCCTCCATGCAGCCGGGAGCGTTAACTCCCTTGCTTAATACCATAATCTTACGGTTGCGGATTTTCTCAGCAGACTTCGAGGGGGGAGATGAGATGATCGAGGAGGAAAACCGGCGACCCCTTGAGCCAGAGTTAAGCCTAACTGTCCAGCAAAAAAGTTGGATTTCTTCGATCATCCCTGGCATCAAGCAAACCACGGCCAAATTGCTACATATATTTAGTCTCCTAGCCCTTGATTTGAAGGAAGCCGCTAGTGCTGCGGAGCTAAGAATCTTGCGAGTGCCAGAGGAAGCGCCGCTTGAAGAAAGAGTAGAGGCTATACTCAAAATTTAAACGTTTGCAGAAACGTCGCCAAGAAGACGCTGAGGACCCGCAGCTCCTTCCTGCCTTCTTTCTTCGACATTATTTGCAAAAAATCTCGCAAAGCAAAACTCCTCTCATTTAACCTACCTATACGGGCTCCTTTTTGAAAATATCCCCAACCAATCACAACTACCAGAAGTTTTTGGGCAACAAACGCAGGCAGAAGCACTGCTTCAAGAAGCCTTAGTCCGAACGGGCTTGCCGCGGGAGATATTCATCCAGCAGCTGAAAGAACTCGTAGAGGGGGCACAAGCTGACAGAAACGAAAGCGAACATTAAATGAACGCCATCAAAATCTACAGCTATAGCTATACCATTTGGATTAGAGCTCCGCCCCCCGGGCCCTTAGCAGTCAGTTCCTGCAAATCACTCTGGCGTTCGGCCGCATGCCATCATTGGGTCTTCCCCAATGAACCATATGTACTGATAATTGAAGGTGCATAAAAATCCCTCTAGAATAAAGAAGCAAACTACAGTTTGGCCTGCATAAAGAAAGAGAAGGAGTAAGTCTTCGCAGGGTGCAAAGGGAGTCGAAGTTCAAAAACGAGTGGGCCCGGGCCCCCTTGTTCGAGGTGTTGCCACGAATCTGGTTGATTATCCCTATGGAGGAGGCGAAGGGCGCATGAAAGGAGGTAGACCTTCAGTGTCACCCTGGGGAAGGCCCACTAAATGTGGATTTTGAGCAATAGTGAGGAAACACAGAAATTAGTTTATGGCATGATTCGTATGGAAAGGCCCTTTTGTTGATGCTTGCCTGTTAGAAAAGACGAAAAAGATCAGGGGGAGAATCTGGTTATGTTACTTTAGGCTTTGCCTTAACAGAAGCTATTGCCTTGTTTGCTTTGACGATGGCTTTTTCAATCTTATTTGTATCTTAAAAAAAGAAAACAAGATAAACATGAATAACCTCACTAAAAAAAGAAATCTTTTGAATTTGAATAACCTCACCAGAAATCTCTCCTTTCTTTTGAATAACCTCACCATATATCTCTCCTTTATTTCTAAGAACCTCAACATATATCTCTCCTTTCTTTTTAATAACCTCACCATATATCTCTCCTTTCTTTCGTTGAGAAAGGTATTCTTGTTTGTTGCTCTTTTTTTAATTTTATTAAATCTAATTGGGCTTGGGTTTGCTGAAACAGCATACTGTATGAATATGGGCGCTAGTAGTTCTTCAATAGTAACTCAAGCGTCTTCACATTCACAGTTTATGCAACTAAAGGAGGAGGATTGCCGTTCAATCTTATTTGAAACTTGGCAAGATTGTGATAAAATACTAAAAACCTGCCAACAAGGCAGATTGCCCAGCGCTGAGAACGGTTATGAATTCGTTTCACAACTGCAGCCTGCGCAAATAAACAATCTAGTAAACTCTATCTCTGCCAAGTTAAACCCCTCCATAGTCAGCGAAGCCACAATGCAGGAATGGGCTCAGATTTCGGTACAGTTTAAGGAGGCAAACTCCCGTCTGTTCACGTCGTTCCATAAGGACCTTATTCCTGGCTTGATGCTCATCTCTGGGGTATCTCTCCCTTTAAGCATGTCCCCGGAAGAGGGCATAGAACTCCTCTTGAAGGTCCCCTTCTCCCAGGAAGTGATAGCGCATTATGCCGCGCAAATAGTCTCCCAGGCGCAACCTTTGATTGACATGTATAAAGCCCTGTTTGAGCTCTTGCCTTCGACTCCAGAAGTAGTTTTTGTTGAGCAAGACATGCCGCCGCTGAATCCAGAAACAGAAATAACTGTTTCGCAGGAGGAGGCGGATAAAATCCAAGCCGTTCATAATAAAGCCAGGGACGCTGTCCAGATTTTCGTTAAGTTCCATAGGCTTAGAAGCCGGATTCGTAAAGGGACTGCCTTTAAACTTAAACGTAGACGTCGTGGTTAAAAAACCGTCTCACGGGCAGAGCGGACACCCTGGGGAGGGTAAAAACCACAGCTGACGACTGAATCCGAATATTACGGATTACATATATCAAGTAATTACTTTCTTTTAGGGAAGGGATGGTTAAATTATTCGGTAACCAACCGAGAGATCATCAACGACAAAGATTGACTTTTTTGTCTTTTAATTGAGTTAATTTTCTTTAATTACGTAAACTCATTTTGAAATAACGCAAAAAACATTTCCAGGGTTGGGCTTTCCTTGACCCAACCCCCCCGCACCGATAGCTCAATTGGATAGAGTCCCTGGCTTCGAACCAGGTAGTTAGGGGTTCGAGTCCTCTTCAGTGCAACATCGTTTCATTTCGGGCTTCGATAAAGCTATATACCACTAACTCTCACTCTTATTGAGAAGAAAGCTTTCACAACTTGCAAGGTAAAGCATGTATCTTCCACCCGGTATTATGTTCAGTCCTCTTTCTTTCAGTTCTTGTTTTATTTAAAGTAAGCGGTTCCCTACGCTTTTTCCTATAGCCCACCTTTTCGATGTTTTAAATCCTATGCCAAGACTAGGGAGCGAGGGGCACAAAGTGTCAAGCAGGGTTGGGTTAACCTTTCTCGCCGATCCAATTTATACTGGGATCAGAGGAATGAGTTGAGAACGCCACTACGTTCCTGTACCCTTTGCTCTTAAAAAGTATCGCTGGTTTTCCCTGCATAATCTGGGCGCATGGTCGAATACGTCCAGTCTAGCGTTGGTAATTCCGTAGAAATAAATGGATGCACGAAGTTCATTCTAACGCCGTAGACACCGAGAGTTTAATTGGTTGAGCCCTGAAGTGCCGAAGGGCAATCCCAACGCAAACCGTAGACATTGATAGTTCCTCATACACGCCTTGTTTCTAAATTACCATGTTATCGCCATGACGGGTTTCGTAACCTCGTCGTGTACTCGAAGCGACAGTGAATTGATCTCTAATCACAATCACCCAGTCCTCTTAATGGTGTCGCTAGGGCAAACAAAACAAGCCAACCACGGGAAGGAAGGCAGAAAATTGAGTAAATAGAAGCAGAGGATCAATAATGTCTGGGTTATTGCACTGGCCCACTTTCCCTTCTTGCCTGCTTTCGATACTTTCTGCCTACAACCTCTAGCCTTTCTTGCTATCAAAGCAGTGCTTGCTTGGTTGCGGGGAGGCTAACCTTTCTCAGTTCCACGAGGCCTACTTTGGCTGCCTTTGCAGGATATCGCCTATCTTTACTTTTTAGGGGTTACGGGGGCTATCTTTCTTTCTTGATCGTATCGGTTCCTTTTTTGCTTTGTACGTACCCTGCATTAGTCTTGATCCTAAGTGGCGAGGCAAGGAAAAGGTATTCTGTACAATGAAACAACGAGGGCCGCAGGCAACGGGCAGTTCATATCTATGGCAACGCCAATCTATCGGTTACACGAAAACGCGTCGCGCCTTCGCTTCGGCTGCCCCCTTCGTCCCTTAGAGAGCAGTAAGACTTTAGCCATCGCAAATCAGTCAGTACTAACGTGTTCATCCCTTCGGGCCTCAATTTATTCATGTATTCAAAGCGGCAGCTAAAAGTTCAAGTGCTTCGCCGTGTTACACGTAAGTAGGGTCTAAGGTTGTATAACATAGTGACGAGGCTCTTGTCCTAAGCGTAGTAATGCGATTAGGCCATGCCAATACGATTTCAGCGGCTTCGCGCCTACGTATGCCCTGGTTACGTGTTATCGCTTCCCTTCAAAAAGGCTTGTATTTTCTCTAGGTTTCGAAGCAACACAAAAACAAGCCAACCTATGTAAGATTCAGCTTGCCAAGTTTAAGTTTAAGTTCTTTGAGCTAACCTCGTTCCCTTATTAAGCTACTGCAAGGCAGCTAATAAAGCAGCAAATTGCTAATCTATCAATCAATACATGGAAAGTGGCAGCTTGGACAGTCAGCTTCATGGCAGCAACATAAAACGGGATGGTCACGATGGGCAGCCTGTAGCCGCAATGGGGCTTAGTTGGGAGAGTTAGAAGCGGATAGCTTTCGGTATAGCGTTTCGCTATTCTTGCATAAGTGTTGTTTTCTCTACATCCTTCATTAGGGTTTTTTGCTCATTAGGCGAATGTGCTTCTAGACAACGCGCTGAGCTAGAGGCATACGTTTCTGACTTCGAGATGGCATGATTCACTTTTTTTGCCAAGCTTTTCACGCTACAGGGGCTGGGCCCCAGACCAGTAGATCTGGGCCAAGACAGGATTTTTGGGGGAGAAGGCACTTAAAAAAATCCAATACATACAAGAACTTTAAAAAAGACCGAGGATATAATATCTTTAAGCCAATCTGCCAAAGTGGGAGGGTCCCTTCCCAGTCAGGCACTGAATCACTTGAACCTGAGCTACTGCCCGGAGCAGGTTCTTGTGGAACTCCCTTCGAATTGTTAGTAAAGACTAGGGAATTAGAGGACTCTGCCTGTGGCCTTTCCGTAGGCATCGGCGGAGTTTTTGAGCGTTCTGCACGCGAAGCAAATAAACATGAGAATAAGGAAAAAAGCTAATCCATTAGAAAAAGGTTTCTATTTGATTTGTTTTACCGATATTTCTGGCATTTCAATTTAATTTTCATTGCCTCAGGCAGGATAGCGAATAATCTTACTTTACTAGCGGCCTTTAACTTGCTTGATAAACCAACGGAGCTTTAGATGTCAGCGTCCCAAGCAAGGACTACAACGAGCCATGCCCGTGTCATTAACGGCCAGACTCCTATACATAGTGACTCTACACCGTTTAAGGTATAAAGTTAACTGTAGATAGCCCGACTTACAGCTTATAACATAAAACTTCCTAAATGCCAGCCAAAAACGAATAGGCAAAGCACTGTCAGACTATTTGAATTGCTTTAATATGCTAAAATAAAGCAGAAAATAAGGAAAAAAAAAGTAAATAGGGACGAAAAAGTTTTACACACAGCGCTTACTAATCCATCGCACCTACTAACGATTAATTATTAGTTAATGCGTTTACTTTGGTAAGTATTTGTATTAAACATTCACAAATTAAAATGGTTGAAGCATTACTATCTGGAATCGTGTTAGGCTTAATTCCGATAACCCTAGCTAGATTTTTTGTAACTGCATACTTGTAATACCGACAGAGTAACCAATTAAATATTCGATGAAATTTAGTTAAGAATCGTCCTACCTAAGATAAGATTTTGATATTGGGAAGGGGGAAGGATTTAAAAGATATCTGTCGAATCCTCCCCCTACCTCCTCGCCTCTTCTCTGTCCAAAAAAGTATTTCAGGAAACAAATAGCAGATGTGCCGCTTTTCTAACGACGAAAATTAATTCTATTCCTATTTCAATTTTAATGTGTACCGCTTAAGCAATCCTTGGGTAGGTAAGAAAAAACACGCCCTGTAGGATTCGAACCTACGACATCGGGTTTTGGAGACCCACGTTCTACCAAACTAAACTAAAGGCGCCCCCTCCTAACCTAAAAGGAGTCACTTCAATCTCCGAAGTAAAAGTTACAGCCAAGGAAGTAGCGACAATATATTTGTATTCGTTGCAGTTTTTTTTACAACCCATTTGATCAATGGGGAATAAAGGTCTGTGGCAAAATCCAGCCATAGCATCAAAGTATAATTAATAAAATATTCCTCAGTTGGGCTCATGATCCGAAGCGGCTCACTGACACTAAGATTGCTGTCTTTACTAGCGCCCCCTAGATCAGATCTAGAGGAGTGATTTCTGTCTCCTGTCGTACTCTGCGGTTGTCCTTTGAATTTCACTGTCTTTGCACGTAACTGCCCCTGCTCTTCCACTGAATTGCCTTTTTGTGTCAATTGTATAAACCCATATTTACGCCTAACTTGATCAGAATACAAGTCAAACATAAACTTTTCCGACCGTTTCAAGTGAATAACCCGTTCATTTAACAGATTCACTTGTTCCCTTAAATGAGCGCTTTCGTTCTTCAATCCTTAGTCGAAATGATGGCAAAGAAGTTATAAAAAATGCCACTGTTAGTGGTAGTAACTACGAAGGGCAAGGTAATAATGCCACTGCCACTATTAGTGGTTAGGACTACAAAGCGAGGTTACCGGCAAGGACTGCGAACACTACCTTATGAAACCTTCCCTAACCATCTTACGGACCTACCCTCTGGAAAGGGAGTAGCCGGCGATCAGTTCAAGCCTACACGAGTGTAGGTTGCCTTGTTTCCTTCCCTCGATGTCGCTTTCTGTTCCGCAAAAAAAAACAAACTAAATAGAATGCAAGAATTCGATCTCCATGTTGCACCAAGTTACTCACGGCCCAGACCCCTACCGTTGAATGAAGCGACAAACAACTCGTTCAATCGTCGGCGCCGGGTTCCGGTTCTCTAACCAAACTAAAGGTAGTTTGCGTGCGTGGTAATGGATGGCAAAACTTATTCTCTCTCAACAAGAATCTCTTGTGCTTCGGTCTTGGATTTGAATATAGCAAGTTAACGTTAACTAACGGTCTTTGATAGCTTAGCGAGTGTGTTTTTGGCCTGCAAACTACCTATAGGTTAGATAATTTCTTTTGAAAGATGGATAAAGTAGTTCCAGTTTTGCCCTGAGCATTCCACGATAACTGATATGGTAGCTCCGCTTCCGCAGAGTGGGTTCGATGATTCATCATCAGATTGAAAAATCGACAATCAACGTTAAGAGGTCAAGTATCCCACCTGGCCAGTTATGACCAAAGGCGTTGAACCTTCCAATAACATACAATGGCAACAGATAAGTAGCGAATAGGATCAAAGAACCGCATCTGCCTTGCAAAACAAATAAAACCAAAATGTGGCCTTGAATTGACGAGCATAAATGCATGCCAAAAAGAGTCTTTTGAGCCTTTTAGTTGCCCTTACTGTGGCAGCCACGGGCTTTAGCAAGGGATAGCAACAAAAGGGGTACAAACAAAAGTGACGAAAGTAAGAGTGCAAGTAAAGTCCCTATCCCTATGGTTAGTTCTATTCTGAAAAAACTACGACTCGGAAAAAAAGGAGATAGCTAATCCACAACCTTAGCTGATTTAGCCTCAAGTAACTTTAGTTAACGAATTAGTAACTGAAGTAACCACCAACCCTATCAGTCGAATGGGATGATTGCAGGATTGCTGATATTTATTGCAGTCTGTGCTATCGCAAATGATACAATCTATCGGCTTTACAGTGTGATAGACGAAGCCGTTAAGTCCACTGTGTTTTCGATCTCAATAGCCTCGACTTGCCAGATCTAGCCGATGCGGCGACGTCAACCTGGTGGTCCTAAGCTGATGGGCGATCCTAACGGTTCCCTTTTCCATTCCCTTTCACGCAAGCACGGTTGTAATTTATGTGTTTTTTTAATTTCTTTTTCTATCTTGATTTTTCTCTTTTCTTATCATATTTTCTTTCATTTTATTTATTAAAATTTAAATTATCATGCCGAAGCAAATGGGACAGGAAGTCGATCTAGGAAAGTTCAACCTCCCGATGATGATGAAAGTGACACTATTTTCGATGAAAATGACACTACTTTTGTTTTGGATCCCTTTCATTTTCATTTTCATGTTTTCATCTTTTTACAAGCTCCCATGGATATTAAGATAAGAACAGACCTTATAACGAAAAACAAAACAAAAATAAAAGAAAGCAAAACGAGCTTTGGTTAATCATTCCCCAGTGTGATCTGTTAGTCCCAAGCAATATCCGCGGAATGACCCGCACTACTAATGACGCGAACTCTAACCAGAAACAGACAAAAAAACAGAGATCGTTAGTTGCCACGTCAATAGCTGGGATGTTCAGCCAACTCTCAGGCCTTGATTTAATAGAAAGGTAGCTACCCTCGAAGCCACAAAAGCAAAAGGCCTAGAGCACACATAGGACGAACAATGAATGAGTGTAAGCCTCGTTGCCCGACAATCGACGGTGCTGACTGCACCGAGGGACTCATTATCGTAATAGCGGAAAAAGTAAGGCAGTGACAACTTGGGGATTGTCATTGAGCGTCCCTAGACGCCCAAGAAAAGTAAGTTATTGATGGCTCTTTCATTCTAGGTCTAGGACGAACCATTTACGCTTGCGGCATCTTCTACGAAGTGTAGCTCACGTCTAAGCATCCGGTTAGGGAACGGGGCAACGCCCATGAAGCTCCAGAAACGGAAGGCCTGCCTGGCTGTATGCTCTTAGAAAGAGGATTCTCCACCAAGCTCCAGGGCTAACATGGAGACCCATTGACTTTATTGATTATTAATTGTAAATAACAGCAAATCATATGTAAGGTAAAGGTATTTAAACTCGTGTTAAATCACTGTCTTAACTGTCTTTGTTTACAATTATAAGTAAAATCGTACTATAGTTTAAAACGCCCGCCTTTCGCCATAGCTTAAAGAGAAGACGCTAACATGACGGGAAGAGCCGTATGAGATCATCAGTCTCATGTACGGTTCAGGAGCCAAGCTTATGCAGCAATGTCAGAGCTTAGGTTAACTACATAATTCCAGTTCCACTTTACTACGTGAAGGCGCTCTATAATATTTAGTAAAGCTATTGCGATATGGAAATAAAAGGCATGATAGGGACAAGGGTTTAATCAAACTGTTACGCTCATCAAATATGATCTTGGTGAATACAGGACTGAAAACTCCTGTAATCCTTTTAAAACATGAAGTGACAGCAGAGGTGTCAATTACTGAATAAGCAAGGTATAATTTTGTTGGAATCGAAGATTCGAATCTAGAAAAAGTAGAAGTAAAGGAGCTTCATTTTTATGAACCAAGACTTCTTTTGCCAAAGCCGCGTAAACCGGGAATTATTTTGTCAAAACCATTGAACAAGAAAATAGTTTGGATTGAACCAACTAAGATTTGGCGTGACTGTAACAAGGTCAAAGGGTTGATTTTCAATTTAATTAAGGGTGGGTATGCTGTAGTTATCGCAGGGCTCGTAGCTTTCCTTTTCAGAAGTCCCTCTTACAAACGCAACCGCAAGAAGAATAAAAAAAAGTTTCACCTCTCAAAAAAAAATCAATTTTCTAGAGGTAGATTCCATGAAAACAAAAGCAAAAGCATAAAATCCAGGAACAAGGATCTAAAGTTTCGCAAAAACAGAAATAAGACATCCCGCAGGAGTAGGACATCCAAAATTCCAAACACGAATATAATAAGACGTAATACTGTGGTAAAAAATATTCGTGCTACGCTAGTTTTAAAAGGGAAAAAGCACCAAAAAAGCCGCCAGCAGGCATTTAGGCGCCGTCGCGTTTATTTACATAAGTATGTATGGAGCTTTTATGGAGTGGCTTCAAAAAAGATGCATGCAGAGTAAAATAGAATGACTAGGGCTATATTGGACAACACAGCACATATTACTTCGTAAATTGCACGTAACATCTTCAAAGAACAAATAACAGGGATGGGGGCTTAATGAATCCTCCACCTCCGGCCGGGGCAGGGGAAATAGCTTAGTCGGTTAGAGTGCTGGTCTGTCACGCCAGAAGCCGCGGGTTCGAATCCCGTTTTCCCCGTTAGCATTATGCTAGTTAGGTTTGTTTTAAAAGTCAGAGTTGATGATATCGATGGAAAGGAAGCCTGACTACCTTTGCCCTTCGAGTAGAGCATGTAGCGAAAAAACCTTGTCAGTCTCTACCTGTTTCGTTTGACCAGGCAAAGCAGTCAAGTGCTGCACCCGGCAATGATGATAGTCTAGTAGCCGGAAATACAGCTAGCCCACGTTTTAACTCAAGCAGCATAGGACACGTAAACTCCCATGCGTGTAAATCAGCGAGGACCACTAAATGTTCCTGCAAGTTGTAGTCAATACCTAGTATGTAAGCCGTTACCTCAAACTTGGAGGTTAATTAAATAAAGGCAAAGTTGGGTTTTTTCGGTGTAGTTGTGAAATAGTCGACAGCTATAACGTTGCTATACAAAACTGTATGTAAGATTCCCACTTCATACAAGTGAACTCTTCGTCATTTAATTATTGTTGAGAAGATAACTATTCTCAGTCATAACATAGAGTACAAAAAAAAAGAAAAGTGCGGGGAAAATAAAAAGACATCATGGACACCTTAGGCATTACTTCACTATTGCCCTTTTCTTCAGCTAAACGGGCATATCCCTAATTGCGGATGTTTCCGATAGTCGTCTTATTTCTATGTTTGATAATATCAAAAAGGGAAAATCCCAATAAAAAACGGATTTTGTTCCAAGAAAGTAAAGGCTTAGACAAAGAAGCATTCGGGGGCAAAGAAGCTGGGGATATATTTAACCTTGAAGTATCTTCTAAAACCGTACTGTTAGAAGACAAAGAAGGTAAGGATGAAAAATGCTTATTTATTGTTAATAAAGAAGCTAAGGACTTATCTTTCGATTGATCCTCAGCATGTTTTTGTTTTTGTTTGTTTAAAGGTGATAATCATCTTGTATTCATAACATTTACAGTGGCGTGGTTGTTTGTTTCCACAAGCCCGCCTAAGGGGCTGCGTTAGCATGCCAGGAAGGGACTCAAAGAACAAAAAACCACGTAACGAAAAGAAGCAGTAAACAGCCAAAGCTAGCAACACCGAGATAACAATGAACAACAAGCAGGTTACTCTAAATGCTTGCTTGTACAGGTAATCTATACCAGTATGGTTTATCCACCATCTGCAACGCGTCGATAAGTCTGCGAGAAGCCAGGGCCGAGAAGTAGTTCCAAACCCCGATAAGCAGTTAGTTACGATTATGTTTCGTCGTCGCACTAATTGAATTGTTCCTGGTTACGCATGGATTATTATACAAGAATCTTATTTAAATTCGTATTGATGATAAAAAAAATGTTGTTTTTGCTTTCGCTTTTCGGGCCTGGGGGTAGAGGTCCCTGTTAAACGCGCTACCCAAGTCAACCCAACCACTTGTGGTTCCGGTTCTCTAACCAAACTAAAGGTAGTTTGCGTGGCCTGGGCAATGAACCCCAAGGTGCCTAAACGGCAACTATGAGTTGATAGGTCGATTTAGCAAAGTGTAGAACCGTAAAGGCTGTTTATTTCCTTTACTCAAACTCGGTCCCTACGGCCAGATTGCGATTAAGCTTTTTTTTAGCTCTTAAAAAGTGAAATAGTAATGGGGCAAAGAGCGGGGATAGGCACAAAACATAAAGCAAGAGGCTCATCTATTACAAACATGCCGGCATGGGTATTGCACACGGCAGCCATTGCGCTTTTATTATATAAAAAGGGTAGCGAATGGTGGGTTCAAATTGTAGCCACATGCTTTGACATATACAAGCTGGTACTTGTTACATCAGCAGAGCAGTTGTTGACTAATGATCCATAATCCTTCCTGTGCTAGGGTCGGGTCTTTCGGTCGCTAATCTGTGCAGTGCAGGAGACCAGACATATGCAACAGTCTTCGACTAGCACGGTTCGGTTATAAAGATCGATGTGTCCGCAGCAATGTTTACTACGTTAATGCCGGGCCCAGGTAAACAGAAGAGATCTCCCGGTCTATAAGCCCAGCCCAGTGATAAAGTATAGTTATCCTTACGTAACCCTGAGATTCTACAGAACCATGTCTAAGTACAGATAGTACAAAATCTAACTTGCTTGCTCTATTTTTAGTATTGAGGATAGCCCTGTACGACAATCTATAGTGCAGACCATAGCAATTCTGCAAGCGGAAAAAGGGACTCGAACCCTCAACTCCAGCCTTGGCAAGGCTATACTCTACCATTAAGCTATTTCCGCCATGTAACCTTTATCTAGTAAGTGCCAGTAAATGTTGTGCTAGGGGCTTTAGCCACTCAACCGAAGGGAAGAGGGATAATGGTTGTTCATTCTTGTAGCAGGCGCTGGCTATGAATTAAAGAAGCAAAGCACGCATAGTAGACGACGCAAACCCTCAGCAATCGAAAGGATAAGGGCTTAATCAAGCAAGATCCCGACAAGAAAAGCAAAATAAACAAGCGATTGAAAAAAGAAAAAGAGAGTCCTGGCTCTCAAAGAAGCGAATCCGACCCCCTATAGCCTGAAACGGCACCTTATCAATCAACGATAGCATGAGCGAGGCGTTAAGTGATGATTCTCGGAAAAGAAAATTCAATGCCAATGCAATAAAAATAACCGTTACTACGAAATAGCTCAGAAAAGACAATATTCAAATGGGACCTTAACAGTGAAGAAGCCATGTGACTCGCACGCTCAGGGAGCACTTATTCAGCCAAACTATTCACATAAGTCGGATAGCGCAAATAGGATCCATTTTTATAAAATCCAAAGTCACCTAGGTTGTACATCAATACGCCTGTCCCCTATCGCTAAGCGTAGGTAACGTTGGATTAGGAACCAAGGGGATTCGAGTGATTCGAGACACCTTCAATAGCCTTCTCAATCCTACCTTTAGACATTACTGTACAATTGATCCTCGCGTTCTATGAATTTTCTCTTTAATAGAAACAGCAGAAAAGATGTAAAAAATGTTGATTAATTCGACTTTTGCTTTTGCTATTGCTAGATGCAACGAAGAAAAGGCTGCTTTAGCAAAAGCAAGATTGAAACGTTACTGAGTGCAATAACTTAGTAAAAGACAAGGTAGCTAACATTATAAGACTAACTACTAGGTACAACGCTCTAAAGCCAGGGCAACAAAACTTAAAATCTGCTATTAGCGTTTGCAATTACGGGAAGGAGTTTCTTTCAGTCCACCTTTGCAGCCTACGGGGCCTTGTAATAGGGATGCCAACTTGCCACAAGACAGAGAAGCCAGGTAAACGTTACAATAGGAATGACGGCAAAAAAGCATGTCTTTGGGAAATCTTTTCCCATTCTATCACAGGATATGATAAAATGCTATCCCGCGAATCCCTGCATTTCATACGATTCGAGATGCAGAAGAGCGCCACACAGAAGCGACTGAAAAACAACCTTCGAAGGGCAATTGCAACAAGCGGAAATGAAAGCTTAGAGATTCGCATTATTGGACTTACGCAGATGGATAGGGAACGACGAGATCTCGTCGATGCAACTGACAACGACTGCACGGAAACGGAACTTGAAGAAAGTAAAAATTATGCAATTCGTTTCGAGAAGCAACGAGCAATTAAGCAGGTTTGACAGTTTCTCGACTAGCATCCGAAATTTCAAAAAAACGGTCGTCTAACGCTGCGAATGATTAATTACTATATCGGCTTGCAACGAGCTATGGCTAACAAATCCACGTAATCGCGACTTTCAGCCCCCATTTCATCATGAAGAAGGTTTCATTTTTACCTCTCCTTTTCGCCAGGTAATAAACATTCAACCTGACGTAGCATCATTTGCAAATCAAAGGGCAGAAAGAAAAGTTGTTAACATCGTTTAAGTGGGAGACAAAATCACCCGTATTCACGGACTTAATAAAGTAATGGCTGGCGAATTGGTGGAATCCGAAGACGGTACAGTTGGCATTGCTTCGAATTCAGAATCTGATAATGTTGAGGCTGTGTTGACGGGTGATGGTCTAACTATATAAAAAGGGGGCTCCGTACAGGCAACGGGTAAGATTGCTTAAATACCAGTCAATGACTCGTTTCTAGGCCGCTAAGTAAATGCGTTGGCGCGACGGAAAAGGTCAAATCCCAGCTTCCGAGTTCAGATCGAGAGAATCTCCCGCGACGAGCAACGCTTTTGCAAACATTCTCGTAGAATAATGAATTTTCTTCAGGTGAAAGGCTGCATTCCATTCGTAGCGGGCTCGAGCGCATCGGATTCTGTGCGACCCTTGTTTGTTTGTAACAGATGTGCCTATCCTATCCTTGCCCTCGCATAAGAGGACTTAAACCCCTTGTAGCCCTGTGATATATGCGACTAGACCGTTTTCAAATCGATGCAGAGAAAACCGGGAAAAGGTATCGAATGACAAATTGTAGTTTAGTTATCTTCGCGGAGCGGAGGGGTTCCTGTGTTTTGTTTGCCGGTCGGGGATGCCTTGTGTAATGTCGTAACGTAACTAAACGTCGCCTGAGCCAAGGGAAGGGAGTTAGCTCGCTCCCTTCACGAAAAAAGGAATCGGATAAGTGTTGGAAGGGCTGAGAGGGCAGCACGAAATAACATCGGGATTCCAGAAGTATGTACTTAAGATAGATCTAAAACAATACCCAAATCCCACCATAAGTAGCAAACCCCATTATTCATATAATGAGACAAAGCTAGGAAAAGAAAATTTACTAAGCCCAAAACGAACCAATAGAAAGAGTTTACAACAAAGAAAACGTATTAATAACAATTATCGAAAGTAAGGCTAAGATAACCAACCTTCAAAAGGAAAATACCAACAAGCAACACAGTGGCTAGGAAAGCTCCAGAGATTCTATAAAAAATAGGAAGGGTCGAAGTAAGCTACGGCTTATAAATAGTAAGATGAAGCGGTAACGGTCAATCAATTTACATTCTGTTGACTTTATTTGATTCGAGAGGCAAGAATGCCTTAGCATGCATCCAAAGGACTTGCGTTGGCTCCGCTTTGCTAACACCAACACAAGGTTTGTTCTTGATATTTATGGCTTTGCTTATTAAATAAATAAAAAAACAAAAACAAAAAAAAATTAAAAACACCATGTTTAACTTAAACACAAACACAAGTAGAAGTGGAGCCTAATGTAGCGAAAGACAGAGATATGGGACATTCTGGGGGTTCGTATCCACTAAAGCAGCCTATCTATGCCGCTGTATTCATAGATTTGTCAATGCTGCAACTATAGAAACTTTCATGAATATTAATACCCAATGCAAAACAAAAAACACAACTTAGGTTTCTTTTCAGTGTTAGTGTAAGAAGTAAACTTTGTGTTTAAGGTCGCAAAGCCAAATAGTAAAGTAGACCCTGTGGTTAAGGTTTACAACGCGTTGTAAACGAGTTGGGGAAGGGCAAGGCCCATACCTTGTCATGAACCTCCCCACCAATAGATAGAGACAAATAGAAATAACCAAACCACGTCCACAAAATACCAGTACCGAGCAGCTGCTTCGAAGCCAAAGTGATGTAAAGGACTGAAATGGCCCATATATTAACGAATACCGCGTATCATCAAGAGAATAGTTCCTATAATGACATAGAACCCATAAAACCCAGTAGCTAAAAAAGAAGTAAACCCATAAATACCGTCAGAGATGATAAAAAGTGCTTCATAATATTCCATTCCTTAAAACCCAGTGAAAACTAAAGCCAGCCAAACGATAGCTACTAAAGCATGAACTGCTTATTATTTTAAACCTGCGAGTATGGCATAATGAGCCCAAGTCACAGCAGCTCCAGAGAGAAGGAGAATAAGGGTATTTAGAAAAGGGATTCCCTAAGGATTTAAAACTTCAATTCCTTTAGGGGGCCAAATAGCTCCAATCTCTACTGCAGGTGCCGAAGAGGAATGAAAAAAGGCCCAAAAAAAGGCTAAAGAAAACATAACCTCCGAGACGATAAACAAAAGAAAACCGTAACGAAGCCCTAATTATACCACTTTAGTGTAATGTCCTTCGTAAGTAGATTCACATGTAACATCACGCCACCATACGAACATAGTATATAAGATTAATCCTAAGCCCAAGGCAAAAAGTGCTCTATCTCCTGTAAATGAATGCATACACATAACAGCACCAATAGTGCTTGCTAGGGCTCCAAGTGACCCTAAGAAAGGCCATGGACTTGGATCCACTAAATGATAGGGATGCTCTTAAGCAGAGGAAGTGATCCCGGCTTCCAATCCTTTTCTTTTGACTATATCATAAAGAGCGTTTTGTTTTTACCATCTTTACACTAAAAAGTTTATACGTTTTCTGTAAATGACTGCTAGAATGATCAAGGCCAAGGCGATCATGTAAATTACAGTAAAGTTTAAGAATTCGAAAGGTGAAGCAAGGTTGACTATCTCTGCTGTCTCTGCAGCCTGCGGCGGCACCGCGGATGTACTTGACGGCGCCGTCTCTTTAACCCAGTGTGATAAAGTAAGTTCGGTTTCAAATGGGCGAATTTCTGCTGGCGGTAGGTTAATGGGGGGAACCTCATTAATTGGGCCAGGGGTTGGAGCCTGCGGGGAGTTTGTTGGGGGCTTTTTAAAATTAAAACAACAACCTAAATTCATTGTTACTTTAAAACTTTGTTTTGCGGTTATTAATACTAATATTCATGGCTGTTCTTTGTGTTTTATGATTAAACAACGGCGAAAACAAAAATGCCAACACCCTCCGTCAACACTACTCCTGTACTTCCGTCTACACTTTCCGTAGAGTTCTATGGGTCGATAGGACCCTACGTAAACCACCGCGAAATCATATATTATAATGCAAAAAAAAGAGGGAAAACAAAAAAAAACAAATAAAATCACTATCACTAAAAAGTGAAAGAAAGCTAGGATGGTGAAAACCAGTGAAAGGGCATGAAAGGTAATTGAGCTCTCCGGTGCTATCGCTTCTGCGGCTGTCTTACGAACCAATCGGATAGATTGGTTATCCACCTCAACTCAAAAAACCCGTACATCTTAAATATGCCAATTATGCTACTTTTTTGTGAGTTAGGATAAGGTTAAATCTTTAACCGTTCCATTCCAAGGATTAGTTAAAACGTTGATTTTGCTTACCTTTTCTTACAAGCGTCATTTTGTAATTAATAATAATTATTAAAAAACAAAAAAAAAGACCGGTTCGTAAAAAAGAGCCATCTTTACACCTTCCAGTTTGTATGTCTAAAGGAAATGACTGTGAAAATGACAATAACCAAAACTATTATCACAACAGAAATGTAAGTAAACAATAATTCAAAGAAAAAAAAGAATGGGAGGGAAGCAATTTGAAATCCTCCATTACCTGCGACAGCAACGGGGACGGGTTGATCGGCAACAATCTTGCTTGCGACCTGTAAATTAGCGTTATAACAACGATAACAGCAACGGCCTATTATGGCTTCGACTCTTTTTATTGTCATTTTTCTTCTTAAGGCTTTGAGCATGGTTGTTTGGCTTAGTTTTTGTATGTTTTGTTTTGTTTATTACAAACATGGGTTACATAGAATAGAATGCAGGGTAGTTTGGGAACCACATCTATAGTATAAAAAACTTATCTTTTGTCTTGACCCAGATCTACTGGTCTGGGGCTAAGGCCCTAAATTGGTTAAGAAACTCTACCAAATGTTTTGGTTATCCAACGACACCCAACGTAAATGGTAGGGTAGGTAGGCTTTTGTTGTCTTTGCCTACAGCTTGCTTTTTTTGCTAGCTAACCGCTTTACTTAGGCATGAGCTTTTTTGCGTGCTAGCATAACTATGCTATAGAAACACCCTTATAAAAATGCGCTAAAAAAAAGGAAAAACTTCATTTGTAAGAGACAAGACGCGTCATCTCCTGGGTAGGTAAGATAACAGCCTTTTTAGTTAGGTGCTGCGTTAGCTCTTGCCTAAAAGATCTTAAAAAGGTGCTTATTCTACCATGTCTCAGTTGGTTGGGATATATGGTTTCAGCTCTGGGCATTAGTGCTTATTGATCTATCCTATTCCACCTTATAACACACGCCTATTTTAAAGCTTTGTTGTTTGTTTTGTTTTTAAGTTTCTTTTTTTAATAAAATGTATTTTTAAACAATTATAAGGTTTAAAAACACTTAAATTGGGGTTAAAAGTATAGTTAGAGTAATACGTTTTAGTAAGATGCAAGGAATAGCTATGGTTAGAGTAATACGTTTTAGTAAGATGCAGGGAATAGCTATAGATTTGTGTTGGAGGGTAAATGGGCCGTAAATCAATACGATCGTAATAGTAATTGCAGCGTTTAAACTGCATAATATAAGAAGCTTTTGGGATAAAAGAAGAGTAAATCATGGTTAATAGTAATTATTTTATAAGTTTCCACTGTTTATTCTCTAGTAGAAAGAGCAACAAGCCATTTATTCTCTAGCTGAATGAGATATCTGGCAATTTATTCTCTAACCGAATGAGATATCTGGCAATTTATTCTCTAACCGAATGAGATATCAGGCAATAAAGTCTCTAGCCGAATGAGATATCAGGCAATAAAGTCTCTAGCCGAATGAGATACGACCATGTTTCACATTTAAATTAAGTAGCCGTAAAAAGTTAAATTAAGAGTGATGTGGTTGTCAAGCTAGAAAATCTCTAGCCGAATGAGATGTCATGCCACAGAAAGCCCAGGCAGAAAGGGTGAAGCCGTCAAAACATGAAAATGTTTTATTCCCATTAAGAGGAACATAAGTGCTATAGTGCTTTTAAACGAAGAACTTGAAGCAAAACTCCATTGCCTTGCGTCTTCTCGAGCCAAAAACAATCCAACCTCCTGATGTGATGAAACAGCTGCTTTTGCTTCTTTTTCAGGAATAGAAGAGAAAGAGAAGGAAAGAAAGGCAAAAAACAAAGGCAAGATGGTAGAGGAGATCCAGAATTGGCCTAAAGCCGAACCCCAGAGGGGAAGCAATACTGTCCGGTCCTTACAGACGGTGTTGGCATAGAGCAGTTAAGTTAAAGCTTTAGTTCCTAGGTGCATAAGTATATAAATAAACGTATGAGTTATTATACTTGCATAACCTCCGGGTCTGCAACAAATACTCCAATCATAATAGATATAATTTGGCTTATAGAGGGATAAGCTAGCATACGTTTCATGTTTGCTTATTTGAGTAACGGCAATTTTGTTTTTTAATATTATGTTAGAAGTGGCCAATAATCCTACTACCATATGCCACTTGTTAGGGAAATGTAGGAAAATTAAGCCAAAGAATCACTTAAGGAGCTGCTACTTTAGAAGTAACAAAAAAAAAAGCAACGACTGGTGTAGGAGAGTCAGAGTCGAAAAGGAGATTTTCGATCTTTCCGCTCATTTAGAACCGTGCATGAAATTAAAACTTTACACGGTGTTTTAGTTATTTTCTCCGGATGCAAGACTCGAACTTGCGACCCATGGATTAACAGTCCACTGCTCTACCGACTGAGCTAATCCGAAACAAGAATGGGGACCCCGCTACGTAGTTATTATAAAACATTACTAAGCCATTGTTGAAATTTTGGCTATTGTATTGGCAAAATTGTTGTTTCAGTATTAATGGTTGACATGAAGCAAATGAGGCTAAGGAATCTTGGCGATAGTTACCTAGATAACATTCATTTATGTATACTACTATAATGCCATCGTGATATGCTCAAGCCAGAGTTGTTCTTTTTTGTTTAATTACTACATAGAAATCTATTTCATTGCTAATTAATAGCAATAATAATGCAATAACATTTGGGTGCATAGCTCAGTTGGTAGAGCATTGGGCTTTTAATCTAATGGTCGCAGGTTCAAGTCCTGCTACACCCAGACTTGAGACTTATAGTAATGTAATGATTATGTTTGTTTGTGTGCAAAAAAGATCACTCCGCTTCGGCCTGGTTGTGTTAAAGGGGCCATCTATAGTGGCTAGGTTGTGCAGTTAAATTGCCCCTTGCATCCACTTGTAGCCTTAACATCATCCATTTGAAAGCGCGCTTGCTAAACTGCCGCCGACCGGAGGGGAAAGCTGGCTTGCTTGCTTTCCTTAGTGATAGATAGAGAAATCATTGGGCCTGACCTCGTAGTCGTAGTGCTATTGTTGGTTCCCCTTCTGCGCCATACCGAGCCAATCACAACGCGTTGTAATGGTATAGTGGAATAATCTTTAAAATGCAAGGCAAAATCATAAACTTTGAAAAACGACAGAAAAGAAGAAAAAACACCCAATCCTTGGGCTGTGCTTGAGGGTTCGAAAAGGAAGTATTTCCCTCTGGAACTGGCGTATCGTAAACTGGAGGGACTTTTTGTAAAGGGAACTGCACTAGTTTTTATGCCATCATACTTGTCTTTACCTGGTTCTTTAGATTTAAGCAAGTCACCTATTCTTAGTTGTGCGGGCATCCGGGTTTTTAATTGCAGTTTTATATGAAATTCACTTTTTATGCCCAAACTATACCATTCTTTCTCTAAGGCGTGACCCTTCGAGCTTGAATGGACCCAATTGGCCTCTAGATCCTTATTGATTCAATCTACGACCCTTTCTTTTTTTGATTTGGGATTATTGTCTTTATTTCATAGTAAAGACTTAAATTATAAGTTTATGGTTAAACTTTTCACGCAAGCGAAGCAAAATGAACTTTAAAGCGAATAGATTAAATAAAGGATGGCGTTGTCGAAAGGTAAGACAAAGATTCTTGCCGTTCTTTTTTGACAATTTCTTTTCGCTACTTCGAAATTAACCGAAAGGGCAAAGCCCTTCTCTACCTGGCTACAATGACTCGCTTTTCCCTGAGTGCATTGCTGGCTTGTTCAAAGGTAAGCTAGAGCAGAGCGATCTTGAAGGCCCACAGTCCTTGCCTATTAGCGTAATATGGGTAAGGTTACCGGATCATTGATTGTCTAGCCTTTGCATCGTTTCATTTCGTAGCCAAAGCGGCCTAGGATTATTGATTGCAGGGCCTGGCGCGAATGGGCAAAAAAGCGGGCTCTATCCGCGAGTCGGCGCTCACTAACGAGGCCTTGTGCTCAACAGGGCCACTGGGCTGTGGGGCAAGGGACGACCCAACCAAGCGTAAGGTTACGGACCGAAGTAAACTTGTTAGCCGGCTCCCGTTGTGCCTGGCCCTGTACTACACATCCTTTTCGTTTCTGCATACATTGTCACCTATCCTGTTCGCGGCTTCGATGAACCGCAGATTCAATCCACAGCAGCCATTCCATCTACGCAGAGTTTCAAGCCCGTAGACGTTAGCCAACGCTCATTTTTCGGATCAAAAAGGCTGAATCTCGGCTTAATCACCACCTTTCGGGATTCTTTGAAGTGAGTTCAAAGGCTTGGATAGGCCATTTGGTTTATGTAGCTATTCCCGAAGCGAAGGGCGGACATGTTAGATGGAACGACTTATTAACTACCGCTTCGCATCCCCAGGGATTAGGACCGTTTTTTTCGGGTCAGTGGAGCGTTTATGCACAAAATCCCGACTCCAACACTCATTTGTTCAATAGCACTGTGCGGGGTGGAAACAGCTATTCTAACTTTTTTAAGTTAGCATTTGCAGACTCAAAGTTTGTGGTTAACTGATATTGCTTATCACTACTTGGCAATAGCCGTTGTGTTTGTAATTGCTGGCCAGTAGTACAGGACTAACAAAGGTATTGGATATAGCATGAAGGAAATTTTAGATGCTTCTATTTCCCCAGGAGGCAGGTTGGGACGTGGACACAAGGGACTTTACGATACGATGAAGAATTCCCTTCACTTTCAATTGGGACTCGCTTTAGCTGTTTTGAAGGTCATCACTTCCCTCGTCGCGCAATATATGTATTTCCTACCCGCTTATGCTTTCATAGCACAGGATTTTACAACCCAAGCCGCGCGCGCTATATACACATCACTAATACATTGCCGGGTTTATTATGGCAAAAGCTAAAACGGAGCCATCTGTTTTTTCAGAGATTACGATTTTAAGCAAAATAGAGATAATGTCTTAGCAAGAATGCTAGAGCACAAAGAAGCAATAATATCTTACTTAAGTTAGGCTAGCTTCTTTTTGGGGTTTCATACGTTAGGTCTTTCTGTTTACAACGACGTCATATTGGCCTTTTCTTTAGGACTCCGGAAAAACAGATTCTAATTGAACCTGTATTTGCTCAGTGGATCCAATTGGCTCATAGTAAAGCTTCGTATGGTTTTGACGTGCTTTTATCTTCTAAGATAGTCCGGCAAGTAATGTAATGCCAGTCGGAGCTTGTGGTTACCTGGTTGGTTAGATGCTGTTAACAGCAACAGCAATTCATTATTTTTAACGATTGGTCTTGGGGATTTTTTAGTGAACTATGCCATTGCTTCAGGCTTATACACA
This sequence comes from Adiantum capillus-veneris, assembly GCF_014529385.1. Classification (NCBI taxonomy): domain Eukaryota; kingdom Viridiplantae; phylum Streptophyta; class Polypodiopsida; order Polypodiales; family Pteridaceae; genus Adiantum; species Adiantum capillus-veneris. The sequence continues at coordinate 22,186 of NW_028221491.1, forward strand.
ACTACGTTAATTTTGATAAAAGGACGGATAAAAAAGAATTTGATTACAGCTTTCCGTTACTGTGTCTTTAAAATTCCTCGTATTCTAGGCACTCTCTATAACCCTTCCCTACTACGATTGCACAATACGATAACTTTTAGGATTGTTAGGTGCCTGCCTTTCAAGAGCTGCAGCAACCTAGTTGCAATTGATGCGGTGAGCTCGACTAGTGCTTTTCTAACGCTATTGCCGGCCCTACTGTTAATGCGCGAGATAATTACTTTGGGGTTCATTGAGCTGGAAATCCCCACCGACATATGCAGTGCAACGAGTCAATTTAATCGAAGCAGAGCTTCACTCAGTTTAAGAGCAGCTCCCTTCAGTCCAAAGCAAGGCTTAATAAATGCATTGCAAATGGGCGGTTTTATTCAATTTAATCGAAGCAGAGCTTCCTTCAATCTAATAGCAGCTCCCTTCGGTCCAAAGTAAGGCTTTAAGTCTCCTTTGGGGTCCTATAAAGCAGTATACTATTACCCCTACTATGCAGTATTTACTACTTAGGGCTATTCAAGGATTGTCAACATGGGAGGCTAAGGCAGGGTGTCCCATCCCACGTAGAGCCATGTATCACACTGGTAAGATTAGTATCGTCTATTATCGGATTAAGACCCTCCATAATGGCAGGGTAATGTAAGAAAGCCTCTTTATCTTTGGCAGCCTGTAGAGATTTTTCTATATATTCCATGCTTTCATTTGCCTGCAAGCCACATAATACAAATGCAGAGCCAGTGGCTTAGTTAATCTCACTAGAATTGCACTTAGTGATGAGTCATCAATAATGTGGCCATTGTCTGCAGTGGTGTGTACATTGCACGGTCTACTGCTGGTCTGTAAGTTGGTGACAGGGCCGCTGTACGCCTGGCCCAGGCTTAAAGCATTTATGCTTGCTGATACCACATTTAAAAGGGATAGCATCTGACACATAAGCAAAATTGAGGCTTTGGCTTTTTAACAGAAAATCGATTTAATGGCAAAGACTTTCAAGGCTCGATAGAACAGGCTGCTATAAGACTGGAAGCCCAACCTACTTAACTCAGGGGTTAGAGTATCGTTTTCATACGGCGAGAGTCATTGGTTCAAATCCAATAGTAGGTAACACTTCTTAGATACCGCGATTACTAGACTAAATCGGTATTAAATCGGTACCTAATATAATAAGAGAAGTTTCACTGTATACAAGACATGTTGCACGCATAGCACCGTAATATGTACGTAGAATATAGGATTTTTGCGTGCGCTAGATCGAAAAGGGCTAAACGGTGGTTGAAGCTTATAATTTGGCTTTAGCTTTGTTGTTGTTGTTTCTAATGTAGCTGTTGTTGTATAGGGTGTCTTAACAGTATCCCTGTCATCGTAAAGTTCTATTTGCTACAAAACGAATCACTCTCTTCTTCTTGGGGAGTGTTCACCTGGTCCAGCAAGCGCATGCCATGGATGGGCATAGTGATTAGTTTTCCTCTAAGCGATCTTAGGCGATGACCTTGTCATAGCCGATAGTAGGGTCGCTTAGCCATATGCTTAAGCGTCTAGCATTGGCTCGGCGAAGTATCTTATGTTTTGGAAGAGATCGTTTGAGTTTGCCTTGCAGTGGGGTGGGGTGTGTGCCGCTAAAGTGTCTAACAGCTCTCGACTCCAGCTCATTACATGTTCACTTTACCTTTTTTTTGAACCGCCACCTATAATGCATGAAACTACTCTTAGCCTCTGCCGCCGCCACAGAAGCATCCTTTGATCTGCTTAGCGAGTGCCTTCACAAATCGACAAAGGCGGCATTTGTTGTTGTTGTTATTTCCATTTCCACCAGCCGGCGATCTGCTCGGCGACTCAAGGATAGGAGGAAGGGGGGCCATTTTAGAGATGAGAAAGAAAAGAAATACTATAATTATAAAGAATAGGAATACTAATTTTAGAACGGCCACCGGCTCAAAGGATATGAAAAAGTGCGGGAGGCCGGGACAACTGAAGAAAGGCAAAAAAAGAGCAGTGTTACTTAATTCTGTTTTCTTCTCTTCCAAAACATCTCCTTCAGTTTTCTTTATTATTTTACGTAAATACAAAAACAACTTTTCCAGCTTTTCAAAAAGAAACATGATAATAAAATAAAGAAAAAAGAATAAAAGAGCCATTTATCCAGTAATAACGTATAGTGCCTCCACTAGTTAACATCCAATCCAACCTAAAAGTAAGCGATCAAGTAAAAGACAGCAAAACATTCTTTAGTAAATTGGTCAAAAACTTAAACTCCGTACTGCGGAAATGTTAAGGAAAAGTAGGGCCAATAATGACACAAAGACTGGTCCTATAGCGGCCACTCCTCCTAATTTGTTAGGGATACTTCACAAAACAGCATGAATTGATAAGGAATACCATTCTAGTACAATATGAGCCAGAATGAACATCGGATTCGCAGGCATATAATTGTCAGGGTGTCCTAAGACATTAGGTGCATAGAAGAGCCAAATGAAAAAACAAATAGCAAATGCTACCCGACCTACTAAATCTTTAGCGTAAAAATAGGGATAAAAAGCGATTTTATCCACAGAAGACTTTAGACCCAATGGATTATTGAATCCGTATTAATACAACGCAGCCAAATAGATAGGACTAACGCCTGCAATTACAAAAGGGAGCAAGTAATAAAGACTAGAAAAACGATTTAAGGTGGCATTGTCTACGGAAAAACCACCCCAAAGCCAAGTAACTATGGTATTTCCTACTTTAGGTACGGCACTGGCTGAGCTAGTAATTACTATAGCTCCCCAAAAGCTCATTTAACCCCAAGAGAGTACATAGCCTATAAAAACAGTAACAATCATTAATAAAAAGATGACCACTCCGAGACACCAAATGAATTCTCTAGGACTAGTATAGCTTCCATAATACAGACCACAAAAAATATAAATATGAACTGCAGTAAAAAACATACTGGCCCCATTGGCATACATGTAACGAAGCAACCAGCCTCCCTTTACATCTCTCATAATGTGTTCTACGCTGTTGAAAGCTAAATTGACATGAGGTGTATAATGCATAGCCAAAAAGACGCCAGTAATAATCTAAATGACTAAACAAGGACCAGCTAACGAACCAAACCCCCACCAATAATTTATATTGCTTAGAATTAGATGATCTATCAAATGCTAGTTAAGTATAGAAAATAAAGGCTATTTAATAACTGAGAGTCGCTTAGCCATGATAGTAATAATAGTTCTTTTGAGTATTCTTGCGTGCGGCCCTAGCATTTATTAAGCATCTGTTTCATTGGAGCTCAACTCTTCAGTGTCGATTACTCCCAATCCAGAGCGCCTTTATTCCATTCGTAAATAAATCCAATGGTCAGAATCCATACAAACACCATCATGAACCAAAATCCAAACCAACCAATCTTATTCAAGGATACTGCCCAAGGAAACAAAAAAGTCACTTCCAAATCAAAGATAATGAATAGAGGAGAGACCAAATAAAATCATATATCAAAACGACTTCTGACATCACCGGATAGATCAAAACCGCGTTCGTAAGCTGACAATTTATCTAGATAAGCCGGACCTTTTAAAGCAAATGCAAAAGAGGCACCGACTAGGATTAGGGAAAGTAGCAAACTGATGCCCAAGTAGAGAGGAATAGGGGTAAATTCAGAAATAGGGATAAAAGCGGGTTCGAAGTTCATGTTTTTTGTTTGACTTTTCTTTTCGCATTGGGTTTTTCATCTCTTGTATCCATAACCTTTTTCTTTCTGTTTTGCAAATGGCTTTAAGGCTTCCTTTTTGGCTTCTTTCCTTCCTAGATACAATTAAAATAGTGAACCGAGAAAAGATTCATGAACTATTACTGCTGCAACGACACATCTTTACTTTATAACATTTAGCAAACAGCCTCGACAGTGTGACGAAATGGGGCCGTGTCTTAGTTGGTTTTTTCAAGTCTAAACTCTATAAAAAAAAGGGCTATAGGCACGCACATATAAGCAATAGCTTTTTTGTGTTTTGTTTAAAAAAAACAGGACAAACCTATATAATAATGAAACCCGTGAAAAGAAGATGACGACGATAACTTGTGAGTCTCTTTACATATAACTATGCTCTTAGCAGCTCTACAATTACGAGCTATTATGGTGTCATTTGATCAAGTTACGAATGGCGAAAGGCAAAGGATTGACATTTATCAAGCGAGGCTCTTTGAAGAAAGCTTAATAGGAAATACGTGCGGTGCGTAAAGAACGGACGGAATTACGCTTCAATCAGTGCACGATAACTTTTAAAAAAAGGCCAAAGAAGACTTGGACCTTTAATAGCCTGGCCATTCATAGAGCGACTAAACCTAGCTCTGATTTACTTAACGGCCTGGCCATCATATCATAGGGAAAGAGCGTCTTGTAATTTTCGATTCTGTACTGTACTTCAGCATAATCATCAAGGAAAAGTGTAGGAGGAAATGGGATTCGAACCCATGATACAATGTATTGTATGTTGATTTAGCAAACCAATGCCTTAAGCCGCTCAGCCATACCTCCGGGAAGGGAAGGGATCGGACCTTCCCCCAGCGTTAGTTTGTATTTTCAAGTTCTGTTTATATAATAAAAAAAAAAAGTCTATATCTGTATCTATAAAAGGAAACTACAAACTATGAAAATAAGATACGATCGATTATCCACCCAAAAAAAGCAAAAATCCCACATACCAAAAAAAGTCGCAAATAAAGTTAATCCAGGTAACATAAACGAAGGCATAATGATAGTAGGGTCAAGATACCACTGCCCTCCGAACCGGACGTGGAGATCTCCCCTCATCTGGCTCTCTGCAGCACGCACTTTCGAAATAGTCCCCATTACTGCTTCCCTTAATATCCGTCATATATCGTATGGGGGTTTACAGGAGATCCCAGAGCCTTAAGAGCACTAGTAGTCGTTACGTATGGCTCTTGCTGAGATTGTTTTTTTCCTGTGCTCTAGCTATTTTGCCTTTCAAACCTTTTACCGTATGTATAGTGACGGCAGCGTGATTCCATATTATCAAGGAAAGGCAGGGGGCTGCAATTTTCCCTGCTTTAGCGAAACCTAACATACCGCGACCTTTGTTAAATACGCCTACCATGCCTTTATTCATTTTAACATGCCTTGTGGACAAAAAAAAGGAGTCCGAGGCTTATTAACTCACGTTCTTGCTAGCACTACATTAACTCTGGCCTTACGTCCCTATTGTCGCTTTTTGGGCTCGTAGAGTCGAGTTTACCGTTTACCCACCACGGAGCTTAGGCTAACAAGTCATGACATACTCCTCGCACAACAAATCCACTTTAAAGTTAACTTATTTACTTAGCCAATTTCCGGAATGTATACGAAATCCCATAAGGACCTGAGATCTCAATAGCACCCTTGTCTAAGGCTTTAAATGAGACTTCGTATCCAAATACAAAAACGATCTCACTATAAAGTCGTTGAAAACTTTATCAAAGAACCGGCGCTTATTCAAGAAGCAATAAAGTCTATTACCGAAAGTACTGGTTTTAAAAGCAAAAAGTAATTCGTTTGCAAAAAGATTTACATTATACGCCGTAAGAGCCCCTAAGATGCTAAACGTAATAGGTACTAGTTTGATAGTGATTAGAGTAGCAAACTCAGATTCAGCAAGAATATCATTTTTGGGTAGCATTGAAAGGGAATTGGCCCAAAAATTAGTACCTAAACCAATCATCATATCGGTCCCTAGGCCACCCCATTGCTGCTAGAAAGGCCCGGCTTCAAAACCGTACGTGAAGCTTCTACCCGCCTCATACGGCTTCTCCCAGGATCGAAGATCTTTATTGGCTTTACGAACGAAGGTTCAAAAAGGGATTTTCAATATGACAATGCCTGCATAGGAGCTGAGGTTGCCTTTTATTAAGTCTTTGTTTCAAAAAACAATTCTATACGGATATGTAAGGCAATCTCTAAATATATGTATACCTGGAGATAGATTACCTAAACAATTTTTCTTTGGGCCACAAAGGCTTCTGGCCTTTGTTTGCGTTTGCAAAGCTTTTTTTTTGTTGTTTGTAGTTTCGTTGATTGATTTTAAACGCTTTACGTTTTACTAAGCTTCTGTCTTACTTTTATGTGCTCTTAGCTAGCCATTCAACTATTCGGTTCGGCGATTACTTTTCAACTGAAAAAAGAAAGTAAAAAGAAAGAAGGGGTTGTGCAGCTTTTCCTGGCATAGCCCCGGGAGCCTTTGGCCCTATAAGTCTTTTTGTTGTCAAGTATTCTTTGTTTTGTTGGAATGGAAGTTATTTTGTTGGCCGGCTTTACGAGACGAGTAAAGGAACCTTCAGGGCCCTCTCCAGTTCCCCGCCCTCCCTTATGTAATGTGCTTTCGAGGACTTGCGTTCCCATTGAACCTTTATTCGTGTGGTCAACTCCGCAGCGCGGGGTTCACCTCACCTCCACCTGTTAGTTTAGTGGTTGGCAAAACAAATAAAAGCTAAAGGTGCGAAGCAGTCGCTTTTCTCTTTCTCAGGCTTTAGTATCTATATTCAACAAATGAGTACTATAGCCTTTCTACCCAACAGGAGACCTTCTCTTGCCGTCTCTATTCCTTGCGACCCTAAGGTCACCACTTACCCCATTGTCGAGGTCTGGGGTGTTTGTTTTTTGGTTACCCTGTGTGACTCGTATTACTATAATCTTGCGTGTACATTTTGTATGAGTTGCCTAGATTAAAGAACATACATTTTGTTCATATCGTTCGTTGGGGCAAGAAGCTTGTTGGTAAATTCTAGGTCTACAACTGCCTTAGCTTTGGGCCAGGGGATTTGTTTCCATCAAGGTATTGTTTAAGTATTATCTATGTAAAATATACTTATAGTCCATTTCTCTTTCCATTGACCATCGAGATCCTAAATCTCCAAATGGGCATATCCCTAGCCTTTATTTGTTAGGGCTTTTGCTTTTCGGAGAATCCTGCTCCCGTAGGGCTTGTAGCTTGGCAGCCCACCGCAAGGGAACCTTATTAGGGTACTCCAGTTTCAAGTGTATTGAACAGTTATAGTGGCCCATAGGCGCAAGATGTACCTTGTGGGGCGGTCTCTTGGACATAGTCTTTTCATGCAGTGGCTGTTTATTAGTCCATGGTCCATTGGATGTTCGATGCAAGGCCGAAAACTGACACTGCTTGTACCCTTTGTTTTTGCCCTTTGCTCACTGGGCCTGTCCCTCGATGTAGTCAGTACTGGATACTGTTGGGCGGCAAAGCTTACACTTGTTCACTTATGAAGGTTCGCCGGGCCTCTTTTCTCTCTTCCTTTTTGCTTATCTGTGACTCAGAGGCTGCCAGACCTCCTACAAAGGGAAAAGAGTCGACTGAACATCTCAGCCATTGGCGGGAGTTTCGCTCGCATCCAATCCTCAATTATTGTTCACTTTGCTTGGATCATGCTAGGTGAGCAACAGCCGTTTCGTCACGGGACTGACTTATGGGCTAACAGGTCACACTTTGGCTAAGTATCCTACAAAAATGCTTCCGAAAGCCAGAAGGATCAAGGGGATGGCCATAAGAATAGGCGCATCGTGGCATCATAAGATGTCTCGCTTGAATGAATTGGTTGGTGCTAGAAATGTTAAGAAAAGTAAACGAAAAGAGTGATAGGAAGTAAAGAAGACAGAGACGCTTCCTAACCGGAAAGCGAAGTTACCACTAATGGTATAATCAGGAAGGATAGGCTCTTTCAAGCTTTCCCCCCTCTTTGAACCGCACATGCAAGTTTCCTTGCATACGGCTTAAGCAGCAAAAAAAAGTGACGGCTGGGCTGGCCTCAGCAAGTCACTGATGGACACACGTAATGTTACTTCGCAAGTTACGCATTTGCCTGTTTCTAATTCGCTTTTCCCTAGCCCAGTTGTAACATCTTTCTTTTCTCTTCTTTTGGGGCGGGGCACGCACGAAAGGCAAATTCTTTCCCTTCCCCCGCCGGCCGTAACTTCGCGATTGACTCATATTTACTTAGTACTACTCACAGTCCCGACTACCTCTACTCTTGTGTGGTTAATGGAAGTGGCCCGGCAATAGTGTTTTGTTATCCAGGATTCGAGTCAGCACTTTGGTCGGCAAATTGTTGCCTATCTTACCTCTCTTGAAGGTAAGCTAAAGCTTTTCATATCGTCTTCTGCCCACTGGACGGTATCTGATCTTACGACCAGACCTCCTGAGGGGAGCCCATTGGGTTTACCTTGTCGACATGTTGACTTTATTACAAGGAAAAGCGATCCTGTGCTATACTCCGGTGATCATTTGCCGATCGGAGCACGCAACCAAACGTCGTGTCTTAAATCACATCCCTTCCCTACAGGAGCAAGGGCCTATTTAATTACAGCTCGTAGGTGTGTGCTAGGCCGCTTTGTAGAAGCGAAGCGTCGTTGCACAGTTCACTGTGGTTAATCAAAAGGAATAATCTTGCTTCTTTTAGCAGGTTCTATGTTGCATTGTCTATTCTTTGCTTTGTTTTCCATGCTTCACACCTCTCCCCAAAGGAACGCATGGTGGGGTAGGAGCCTCCCACTGGGCTGAGATGGCAATATAGCCCTTTTCTCTTCTCTTATAGGAGGGCTATACATATTGTCTTATGTCCCTCAAGTCGCACTTTGGTATAGGCGGGCTCCAAAATCGCATCTTTAGAATGAAATCCGGTCAAGAAAGGGAATCCAATTAAGAATAAGCTGCCTATAAGCATCATAACATAAGTGGAAGGTAATAGAGAAACAAGCCCTCCCATTCTACGCATATCTTATTCATCTAACATAGCATAAATTGCTGAACCTGCGCTCAAAAAAGGTAATGCTTTAAAAAAAGCGTGATTCATTAAATGAAATACGCTAACTGAATAATTAGGAATGCCGCGAGCAGGGATCATATAGCCTAATTAACTACAAATTGGATAAGCTACGACTCTCTTTAGATCGTTTTACAACATTCCAGTAGTTGCCGCGAAGAATAACGTTATAGCTCCCACAAAAGTAATAACAATCAAAGCATTGGGTGAATATTCAAATAAAGGGGAGCACCTTGCTATCATGAATACGCCTGCTGTTACCATAATAGCTGCATAAATCAAAGCGGATACTGGAGTGAGACCCTCCATTGCGTCGGGTAACCGAGTATGCAATCCCATTTATGCAGATTTCCCGATAGCGCCGACAAGAGGTAAAATACGAATAACAGTTATGGCATAAAATCCCATATTACAAAAAAGAAAATAATGATTAGATTTAGAAAAAACACTAACACGAGCAAAAGTGGTAGAAGAGTCCACTACTTAAAAAAGAGTAAAACGACCAATAATCCCGAGAGCTGATCCGAAATCACCTACTCAATTAACAGGCATAGCTTTAATAGCTGCTTTATTGGCTTAAAGTCGTGCGAACCGAGAATTAATCGACAAATATAAAACGAGACCTACTCCCTCCCGTCCTGGAAATAATTAAATAGAGTTATCCCCAGTAACCAACATTAGCGTAAGAGGGGTAAGGATAGATAAGTAACACATGAATCAGGGGCTATGTGGATCCTCGGACATATATGAAATGGGATAAAGATAAACCAAGCTACTGACGAATATCACTACAATTAGCATAACTACGGTCAGACTATCGAACACCGAGTCAAAAGTGACTTCACCAGGCCTTTCCCTTTACAAATCAAGCGAGTTTTTGTATCATGACATGACGCGGCCGTTTACCCAAGTGACAGAATCAGGTGCTCTTTGAACTGTGTAAGATGGTCGCCCATCACACGGCTCACCAACTTAGGATTACGGTTAGTAAAGGGATAACTTCTGTGTACCCAGGCAGGGAGATCTCACTTACCTGTGTCTCATTCAAGGGTACAGTGTCGCGGGAACACTCAAGTGTACGGCATCTGCCGAGCCGACTTAGGCCCTTTTCCTTCTGTTAATTCAAGCGCTTTCCTTCCCTGAGGCTCTGGGGGGCAGTTGGAAGCTAGGAAAAGGCTTTACGCTTTATTCAATATCCTTGCGTCGCTGAGCCCTACGGCAATTTCACTAGGCCAGGGGAGAACTTGCCTATTGGCGATCCGGGAGTTGGTTTTTGCTAATTAAAGAAGCGGGTACTGTGGGCCCTCTGTTTTACGCATTTAACCGGCAGCGGGCCGAATGCATGGTTCGCCGGTTCCACCGAATACTCTATTGATGTTGAGGCACGGGTGCGCTTGCTAATGGTGTGTGTGTTGTCCTTATTAGACTCAGTTAGGCCTTTATTTGTCTAGGCATCTGCGCCTTCTTGCTGCGCATGCGCGAGGGATATGCCTTATCCATAGCCTTCTGTATTGTGTGGGGGGACCCTGTCTGACGCTAGCCAGGATCCCTTCTCCACCGATCTGTAGTTCATGATCCGTAAGTCTTACCCGTGTCTCGGAGACACGGTCGGGAGCCGCCAAGGGCAGTTTTTGAGTCTAGTAGGCCAGGCCCCTTTTTCAACATGCTATGGGGCTCTAAAAAAGAAAATTATTCCATAGAGTGAGTCGAGCCCGTCTCGCCACAAAGCAACAGCAGCGTCCAGACAATCGATCTATCCGGCAATTCATCCGGTGACTTCACAGTCGCCAAAGAAGCCCCAGGAAGCATCAAACATCTCCAAGGAAATCCATGAAGCAATCTCTATATAGCAAGCACTGGCTCCCAGTGCAACTTCGTAAAAAACAGTCAGGGAGAAAGTAAAAGAGAATAAAGCACACGTAATAGTTACTATGGCGGTTCCTTTTGACCCTAAGAAACGACCAAAAGCACCTGCTATGAAGCTACCAAGCAGAGGCAACGATACTGTTAGTAAGTACGTACTTAATGAATCCTTTCTTTTTTTGTTCCGGTATTCATGGCAGTTCTTCTTTTATGGCTATTGCTTCATCTTATTGAGTTATCAGCAAGATTAGATTCGACAGAGACAGGTAAAGTCGTTATGATCGAATAAGATAGGAATTGGAATCTTTTTTTTTCCTTATTTTCTGCTTTATTTTAGCATATTAAAGCAATTCAAATAGTCTGACAGTGCTTTGCCTATTCGTTTTTGGCTGGCATTTAGGAAGTTTTATGTTATAAGCTGTAAGTCGGGCTATCTACAGTTAACTTTATACCTTAAACGGTGTAGAGTCACTATGTATAGGAGTCTGGCCGTTAATGACACGGGCATGGCTCGTTGTAGTCCTTGCTTGGGACGCTGACATCTAAAGCTCCGTTGGTTTATCAAGCAAGTTAAAGGCCGCTAGTAAAGTAAGATTATTCGCTATCCTGCCTGAGGCAATGAAAATTAAATTGAAATGCCAGAAATATCGGTAAAACAAATCAAATAGAAACCTTTTTCTAATGGATTAGCTTTTTTCCTTATTCTCATGTTTATTTGCTTCGCGTGCAGAACGCTCAAAAACTCCGCCGATGCCTACGGAAAGGCCACAGGCAGAGTCCTCTAATTCCCTAGTCTTTACTAACAATTCGAAGGGAGTTCCACAAGAACCTGCTCCGGGCAGTAGCTCAGGTTCAAGTGATTCAGTGCCTGACTGGGAAGGGACCCTCCCACTTTGGCAGATTGGCTTAAAGATATTATATCCTCGGTCTTTTTTAAAGTTCTTGTATGTATTGGATTTTTTTAAGTGCCTTCTCCCCCAAAAATCCTGTCTTGGCCCAGATCTACTGGTCTGGGGCCCAGCCCCTGTAGCGTGAAAAGCTTGGCAAAAAAAGTGAATCATGCCATCTCGAAGTCAGAAACGTATGCCTCTAGCTCAGCGCGTTGTCTAGAAGCACATTCGCCTAATGAGCAAAAAACCCTAATGAAGGATGTAGAGAAAACAACACTTATGCAAGAATAGCGAAACGCTATACCGAAAGCTATCCGCTTCTAACTCTCCCAACTAAGCCCCATTGCGGCTACAGGCTGCCCATCGTGACCATCCCGTTTTATGTTGCTGCCATGAAGCTGACTGTCCAAGCTGCCACTTTCCATGTATTGATTGATAGATTAGCAATTTGCTGCTTTATTAGCTGCCTTGCAGTAGCTTAATAAGGGAACGAGGTTAGCTCAAAGAACTTAAACTTAAACTTGGCAAGCTGAATCTTACATAGGTTGGCTTGTTTTTGTGTTGCTTCGAAACCTAGAGAAAATACAAGCCTTTTTGAAGGGAAGCGATAACACGTAACCAGGGCATACGTAGGCGCGAAGCCGCTGAAATCGTATTGGCATGGCCTAATCGCATTACTACGCTTAGGACAAGAGCCTCGTCACTATGTTATACAACCTTAGACCCTACTTACGTGTAACACGGCGAAGCACTTGAACTTTTAGCTGCCGCTTTGAATACATGAATAAATTGAGGCCCGAAGGGATGAACACGTTAGTACTGACTGATTTGCGATGGCTAAAGTCTTACTGCTCTCTAAGGGACGAAGGGGGCAGCCGAAGCGAAGGCGCGACGCGTTTTCGTGTAACCGATAGATTGGCGTTGCCATAGATATGAACTGCCCGTTGCCTGCGGCCCTCGTTGTTTCATTGTACAGAATACCTTTTCCTTGCCTCGCCACTTAGGATCAAGACTAATGCAGGGTACGTACAAAGCAAAAAAGGAACCGATACGATCAAGAAAGAAAGATAGCCCCCGTAACCCCTAAAAAGTAAAGATAGGCGATATCCTGCAAAGGCAGCCAAAGTAGGCCTCGTGGAACTGAGAAAGGTTAGCCTCCCCGCAACCAAGCAAGCACTGCTTTGATAGCAAGAAAGGCTAGAGGTTGTAGGCAGAAAGTATCGAAAGCAGGCAAGAAGGGAAAGTGGGCCAGTGCAATAACCCAGACATTATTGATCCTCTGCTTCTATTTACTCAATTTTCTGCCTTCCTTCCCGTGGTTGGCTTGTTTTGTTTGCCCTAGCGACACCATTAAGAGGACTGGGTGATTGTGATTAGAGATCAATTCACTGTCGCTTCGAGTACACGACGAGGTTACGAAACCCGTCATGGCGATAACATGGTAATTTAGAAACAAGGCGTGTATGAGGAACTATCAATGTCTACGGTTTGCGTTGGGATTGCCCTTCGGCACTTCAGGGCTCAACCAATTAAACTCTCGGTGTCTACGGCGTTAGAATGAACTTCGTGCATCCATTTATTTCTACGGAATTACCAACGCTAGACTGGACGTATTCGACCATGCGCCCAGATTATGCAGGGAAAACCAGCGATACTTTTTAAGAGCAAAGGGTACAGGAACGTAGTGGCGTTCTCAACTCATTCCTCTGATCCCAGTATAAATTGGATCGGCGAGAAAGGTTAACCCAACCCTGCTTGACACTTTGTGCCCCTCGCTCCCTAGTCTTGGCATAGGATTTAAAACATCGAAAAGGTGGGCTATAGGAAAAAGCGTAGGGAACCGCTTACTTTAAATAAAACAAGAACTGAAAGAAAGAGGACTGAACATAATACCGGGTGGAAGATACATGCTTTACCTTGCAAGTTGTGAAAGCTTTCTTCTCAATAAGAGTGAGAGTTAGTGGTATATAGCTTTATCGAAGCCCGAAATGAAACGATGTTGCACTGAAGAGGACTCGAACCCCTAACTACCTGGTTCGAAGCCAGGGACTCTATCCAATTGAGCTATCGGTGCGGGGGGGTTGGGTCAAGGAAAGCCCAACCCTGGAAATGTTTTTTGCGTTATTTCAAAATGAGTTTACGTAATTAAAGAAAATTAACTCAATTAAAAGACAAAAAAGTCAATCTTTGTCGTTGATGATCTCTCGGTTGGTTACCGAATAATTTAACCATCCCTTCCCTAAAAGAAAGTAATTACTTGATATATGTAATCCGTAATATTCGGATTCAGTCGTCAGCTGTGGTTTTTACCCTCCCCAGGGTGTCCGCTCTGCCCGTGAGACGGTTTTTTAACCACGACGTCTACGTTTAAGTTTAAAGGCAGTCCCTTTACGAATCCGGCTTCTAAGCCTATGGAACTTAACGAAAATCTGGACAGCGTCCCTGGCTTTATTATGAACGGCTTGGATTTTATCCGCCTCCTCCTGCGAAACAGTTATTTCTGTTTCTGGATTCAGCGGCGGCATGTCTTGCTCAACAAAAACTACTTCTGGAGTCGAAGGCAAGAGCTCAAACAGGGCTTTATACATGTCAATCAAAGGTTGCGCCTGGGAGACTATTTGCGCGGCATAATGCGCTATCACTTCCTGGGAGAAGGGGACCTTCAAGAGGAGTTCTATGCCCTCTTCCGGGGACATGCTTAAAGGGAGAGATACCCCAGAGATGAGCATCAAGCCAGGAATAAGGTCCTTATGGAACGACGTGAACAGACGGGAGTTTGCCTCCTTAAACTGTACCGAAATCTGAGCCCATTCCTGCATTGTGGCTTCGCTGACTATGGAGGGGTTTAACTTGGCAGAGATAGAGTTTACTAGATTGTTTATTTGCGCAGGCTGCAGTTGTGAAACGAATTCATAACCGTTCTCAGCGCTGGGCAATCTGCCTTGTTGGCAGGTTTTTAGTATTTTATCACAATCTTGCCAAGTTTCAAATAAGATTGAACGGCAATCCTCCTCCTTTAGTTGCATAAACTGTGAATGTGAAGACGCTTGAGTTACTATTGAAGAACTACTAGCGCCCATATTCATACAGTATGCTGTTTCAGCAAACCCAAGCCCAATTAGATTTAATAAAATTAAAAAAAGAGCAACAAACAAGAATACCTTTCTCAACGAAAGAAAGGAGAGATATATGGTGAGGTTATTAAAAAGAAAGGAGAGATATATGTTGAGGTTCTTAGAAATAAAGGAGAGATATATGGTGAGGTTATTCAAAAGAAAGGAGAGATTTCTGGTGAGGTTATTCAAATTCAAAAGATTTCTTTTTTTAGTGAGGTTATTCATGTTTATCTTGTTTTCTTTTTTTAAGATACAAATAAGATTGAAAAAGCCATCGTCAAAGCAAACAAGGCAATAGCTTCTGTTAAGGCAAAGCCTAAAGTAACATAACCAAATGATTATTTAGCTAACGATAGATTTCACGCCACAGGGCTTGTCAAAGAACTAAATACGTTTCCAATACCTACTGCTGCTCCTGCTAGGGCTATTGTAGCCGCTCCTACTCCAATTAATTTTGCACCTTCTAGCGTAACTAATTCTTAAGTGTCTGTGTAATAATAATAAAAAAGTGTAGTTAGCACACTTTAAACGAAGTAGAGCGGTTGGCTGGCAAAGAAAGCTTACGCCTTTGAAGAAGAAAGATAGAGTTTGCATGCCTACCTTACCAAACACGTTGGATGTCGTCGGAAAACCAAGACATTTGGTAAACAGTCTTGTTGTCTCTTTGCAAGCAAGCCCATTTAATTGTAACAATTTAACGGATAACAAGATTATTTCCGGATGAATCCAAAGAAAAAACATAGTAAGCAGAGCCCTGACCCAAATGAAGAATAAGTGGTAGATTGGTAATGTTATCATTAAGGTTCATTGGTTTTATATAATGTCAACAATACAACTAAGCATTCGTTGACAGAGTCAAAGTTCCCCGTTTCTCAATCGTGGCATCCACGTTAATAAGTCGAAAGCCTCTTGGGCCGTCATTATCAACCAGGAAGGAAATCCTAGAGGAACTAGGATTTTTGGTCCAGTAGCAAGGGAATTGAGGGAATGTAATTTTGCCAGAGTAGTCTCGTTAGCTCCCGAAGTGTTGCGATAACTAATGAAAAAAAAAAGAAAGCTCGTTTCATTTATTAGAACTCAAAGAAACTTCAATTCCTTTAAAAATTTGGGTTTGAAGAGTTAGTTGTCGAATAGTCCAATACATACACATATACAAATATACAGAAAAATCTATCTATATCTATTCTATCTATATCTATTTAGATAGATACAACTCAATAAAACGAAGATGGATAGCCAATGAAAATGAGTAGAAAGGAAAGAACCTTTTTTCCGCCTTGAATATCATTTAGATTTTGCCAAGAGGAAAGGCTGGAGATTTTAGGAATTACTTAAGTAAAAACAATTCTAATAATTACCGATTGATATTTCACGAATAATGATGCCATCTCCACCACAGTTACTTCAATCAGAAATGCGAATACGAAAAGAAAAGCTATGACTAGGATACCAGCTACTAAAATGACTAGAGGTATCGTGCAAATCTTACTGGAAGAAGGTTTTTTAAAAAGCGTCACGGAACACACAGAGGGGGGGAAAATTTTTATGGATGTCAAGATATTTTGGCAAAGAAAAAAAGCCTTACCTTACGTGGCAACTAAACTATAACTATTAGGTACATTAGCAAACCCGGTCTCAGAATCTATTGCGATCATATAAGAATCCCTAAGATCTTAGGGGGCATGGGAATTGCAATTTTATCAACGTCTTATGGACTCATTACAGATCGGGAAGCTAGGCGAAGAAAAACTGGGGGGGGAAATTCTACGCCATATTTGGTAATTGAAAGGGAGAAACAGGGACAAAAGTTACTTATTTTCACCAGTTACGTCTTCAATGAAAAGAATTTTTTTGGAGAAACCTGTAATGTAAATAGGAGGTTTACTTATTCCAAATGATGAAGAAACAGAATCTCATTGACATGGAAGGTACAGTTACAGAATCTTTACCCAATGCCACGTTTTGAGCGTGTTCGGATAATGGATGTCAAGTTTTGACTCATATATCGGGGAGGATGCGACGCAGTTATATAAGAATACTACCAGGAGATAGGGTAAGAGCTGAACTGAGTCCCTATGATCTTACCAAGGGACGCATCATCTACCGCCTTAGAAGTAGGCATACAAACAATAGTCAGTAGATTTCGGTATCAGTTTAGATTTTCGGCAGTTAACCAAACCACTTCTCTTGCCAAATTTCCTATCTTGATTAGATCGAAGAAACATGTAGCAAACCTACAGGTAGATTTACCCAATTAATTCAAGGTTATAGATACGAAAATCCGTGCTTCCATTCGGAAAATATGTAAAAAATGTCGATTGATTCTACGACGTAGACGAATCATGGTAATTTGTTGCAACTCAAAACATAAACAGAAACAAGGATAATAAATATTTCTATCTGAAAAAGAATATTAATTAAACAGAGCTTCCCAATAAAAATAATTAATTAATTATGTCAAGTCAAATAAATCGAGAAAAATTCGTTCACGTGGGGGAAAACGCGGAGTTCAAAAGGGAGTCATTCATATACAGGCGAGTTTCAATAACACTATCATTACCGTCACAGACGTCCGGGGACAGGTAATTATTTGGTCTTCCGCCGGTGCCTGTGGATTTAAGGGAACACGCAAAAGCACGCCATTTGCTGCGCAAGCTGCGGCTGAGAATGCAATTAAAGCATCAGTGGATCGGGGTATGAAACAAGCAGAAGTTATGATGAGCGGGCCCGGACCGGGGAGAGACACCGCTTTGCGAGCTATTCGCAGAAGCGGCATAATCCTCAGTTTCATACGTGACGTGACTCCTATGCCGTATAATGGTTGTAGACCCCCCAGAAAGAGACGCGTCTAACTAGTGATTAGTCACATCAAAAGGAGAGAAAAAAAAATTACGTATGCGCACGCAAAAACGAGATGTCGACCTCTAAGCAGGCAATTCAGTGGAAATGCCTTGAATCCAAAATAGAAAGTAAGCGGCTTCATTATGGTCGTTTCCTTGTATCTCCCTTTAAAAGGGGTCAAGCCAGTATTGTAGGAATTGCCATGCGTAGAGCTTTGTCACAAGAGATTGAAGGGACAAGCATAACACGTGCAAGATTTTGCGGAGTCGTGCACGAGTATTCCACAATAACGGGTCTTCAAGAGACAATACATGATGCTTTAGTTAATCCGAAAGAGATTGTGCTTAGGGGCGATTCAAAAGAAGATATTCAAGAGGCGTTTTCATCTGTAACAGGTCCTAAAGAAGTAACTGCGGGCGATCCATCATTACCACCTGGCGTCGAAGCAATTGACAATTCGCAATATATAGCTACCATTACCCAACCAATATCTCTAACTATTGAATTAGAGATTGAAAAAGATTGCGGATATCGTATAGAAAATCTAGCGAAATCCGGAAAGGGACAATTTCCCATCGATGCTGTATTTATGCCTGTCCGAAACGTAAATTATAGCATCCATCTATTTGGAAGTGGTAGAGCGACGCAGGAAATCTCATTCATTGAAATATGGACTAATGGTAGTCCGACACCACACGAAGCACTTAGGAAAGCTTCTGAAAAACTCATGGACTTGCCAACCACCTTCTCGTATGTAAGGGGCGGAGACGTATCTCTCTTCGAAAATGGATTCTCTTGCTTCCTTTGCCTCCTTGAAAGTTTATAAAGGGTGATTCCCTTGCCTCTGCTTCCAAAGTAGCTTTTGCCTAAACATTTTTAGATTCCTTTGCCTTTTTTAGAGTTTCTAATGATTTTATGCCTTTGTTAGGCACATCTCTATGTTTATAAGCATAATAATAGAATAAAAAAGGCGTTCTTTAAAAAGATCTACTAAGAAGCAGAAACACACTACTGTAAGCACCAGATGAGTAATAAACAGTAATGAAACCCCCCTAACCTAAAAAAGTTAGTGGTTGGCTTGTTTTGTTTGCCCTAGCGACACCATTAAGAGGACTGGGTGATTGTGATTAGAGATCAATTCACTGTCGCTTCGAGTACACGACGAGGTTACGAAACCCGTCATGGCGATAACATGGTAATTTAGAAACAAGGCGTGTATGAGGAACTATCAATGTCTACGGTTTGCGTTGGGATTGCCCTTCGGCACTTCAGGGCTCAACCAATTAAACTCTCGGTGTCTACGGCGTTAGAATGAACTTCGTGCATCCATTTATTTCTACGGAATTACCAACGCTAGACTGGACGTATTCGACCATGCGCCCAGATTATGCAGGGAAAACCAGCGATACTTTTTAAGAGCAAAGGGTACAGGAACGTAGTGGCGTTCTCAACTCATTCCTCTGATCCCAGTATAAATTGGATCGGCGAGAAAGGTTAACCCAACCCTGCTTGACACTTTGTGCCCCTCGCTCCCTAGTCTTGGCATAGGATTTAAAACATCGAAAAGGTGGGCTATAGGAAAAAGCGTAGGGAACCGCTTACTTTAAATAAAACAAGAACTGAAAGAAAGAGGACTGAACATAATACCGGGTGGAAGATACATGCTTTACCTTGCAAGTTGTGAAAGCTTTCTTCTCAATAAGAGTGAGAGTTAGTGGTATATAGCTTTATCGAAGCCCGAAATGAAACGATGTTGCACTGAAGAGGACTCGAACCCCTAACTACCTGGTTCGAAGCCAGGGACTCTATCCAATTGAGCTATCGGTGCGGGGGGGTTGGGTCAAGGAAAGCCCAACCCTGGAAATGTTTTTTGCGTTATTTCAAAATGAGTTTACGTAATTAAAGAAAATTAACTCAATTAAAAGACAAAAAAGTCAATCTTTGTCGTTGATGATCTCTCGGTTGGTTACCGAATAATTTAACCATCCCTTCCCTAAAAGAAAGTAATTACTTGATATATGTAATCCGTAATATTCGGATTCAGTCGTCAGCTGTGGTTTTTACCCTCCCCAGGGTGTCCGCTCTGCCCGTGAGACGGTTTTTTAACCACGACGTCTACGTTTAAGTTTAAAGGCAGTCCCTTTACGAATCCGGCTTCTAAGCCTATGGAACTTAACGAAAATCTGGACAGCGTCCCTGGCTTTATTATGAACGGCTTGGATTTTATCCGCCTCCTCCTGCGAAACAGTTATTTCTGTTTCTGGATTCAGCGGCGGCATGTCTTGCTCAACAAAAACTACTTCTGGAGTCGAAGGCAAGAGCTCAAACAGGGCTTTATACATGTCAATCAAAGGTTGCGCCTGGGAGACTATTTGCGCGGCATAATGCGCTATCACTTCCTGGGAGAAGGGGACCTTCAAGAGGAGTTCTATGCCCTCTTCCGGGGACATGCTTAAAGGGAGAGATACCCCAGAGATGAGCATCAAGCCAGGAATAAGGTCCTTATGGAACGACGTGAACAGACGGGAGTTTGCCTCCTTAAACTGTACCGAAATCTGAGCCCATTCCTGCATTGTGGCTTCGCTGACTATGGAGGGGTTTAACTTGGCAGAGATAGAGTTTACTAGATTGTTTATTTGCGCAGGCTGCAGTTGTGAAACGAATTCATAACCGTTCTCAGCGCTGGGCAATCTGCCTTGTTGGCAGGTTTTTAGTATTTTATCACAATCTTGCCAAGTTTCAAATAAGATTGAACGGCAATCCTCCTCCTTTAGTTGCATAAACTGTGAATGTGAAGACGCTTGAGTTACTATTGAAGAACTACTAGCGCCCATATTCATACAGTATGCTGTTTCAGCAAACCCAAGCCCAATTAGATTTAATAAAATTAAAAAAAGAGCAACAAACAAGAATACCTTTCTCAACGAAAGAAAGGAGAGATATATGGTGAGGTTATTAAAAAGAAAGGAGAGATATATGTTGAGGTTCTTAGAAATAAAGGAGAGATATATGGTGAGGTTATTCAAAAGAAAGGAGAGATTTCTGGTGAGGTTATTCAAATTCAAAAGATTTCTTTTTTTAGTGAGGTTATTCATGTTTATCTTGTTTTCTTTTTTTAAGATACAAATAAGATTGAAAAAGCCATCGTCAAAGCAAACAAGGCAATAGCTTCTGTTAAGGCAAAGCCTAAAGTAACATAACCAAATGATTATTTAGCTAACGATAGATTTCACGCCACAGGGCTTGTCAAAGAACTAAATACGTTTCCAATACCTACTGCTGCTCCTGCTAGGGCTATTGTAGCCGCTCCTACTCCAATTAATTTTGCACCTTCTAGCGTAACTAATTCTTAAGTGTCTGTGTAATAATAATAAAAAAGTGTAGTTAGCACACTTTAAACGAAGTAGAGCGGTTGGCTGGCAAAGAAAGCTTACGCCTTTGAAGAAGAAAGATAGAGTTTGCATGCCTACCTTACCAAACACGTTGGATGTCGTCGGAAAACCAAGACATTTGGTAAACAGTCTTGTTGTCTCTTTGCAAGCAAGCCCATTTAATTGTAACAATTTAACGGATAACAAGATTATTTCCGGATGAATCCAAAGAAAAAACATAGTAAGCAGAGCCCTGACCCAAATGAAGAATAAGTGGTAGATTGGTAATGTTATCATTAAGGTTCATTGGTTTTATATAATGTCAACAATACAACTAAGCATTCGTTGACAGAGTCAAAGTTCCCCGTTTCTCAATCGTGGCATCCACGTTAATAAGTCGAAAGCCTCTTGGGCCGTCATTATCAACCAGGAAGGAAATCCTAGAGGAACTAGGATTTTTGGTCCAGTAGCAAGGGAATTGAGGGAATGTAATTTTGCCAGAGTAGTCTCGTTAGCTCCCGAAGTGTTGCGATAACTAATGAAAAAAAAAAGAAAGCTCGTTTCATTTATTAGAACTCAAAGAAACTTCAATTCCTTTAAAAATTTGGGTTTGAAGAGTTAGTTGTCGAATAGTCCAATACATACACATATACAAATATACAGAAAAATCTATCTATATCTATTCTATCTATATCTATTTAGATAGATACAACTCAATAAAACGAAGATGGATAGCCAATGAAAATGAGTAGAAAGGAAAGAACCTTTTTTCCGCCTTGAATATCATTTAGATTTTGCCAAGAGGAAAGGCTGGAGATTTTAGGAATTACTTAAGTAAAAACAATTCTAATAATTACCGATTGATATTTCACGAATAATGATGCCATCTCCACCACAGTTACTTCAATCAGAAATGCGAATACGAAAAGAAAAGCTATGACTAGGATACCAGCTACTAAAATGACTAGAGGTATCGTGCAAATCTTACTGGAAGAAGGTTTTTTAAAAAGCGTCACGGAACACACAGAGGGGGGAAAATTTTTATGGATGTCAAGATATTTTGGCAAAGAAAAAAAGCCTTACCTTACGTGGCAACTAAACTATAACTATTAGGTACATTAGCAAACCCGGTCTCAGAATCTATTGCGATCATATAAGAATCCCTAAGATCTTAGGGGGCATGGGAATTGCAATTTTATCAACGTCTTATGGACTCATTACAGATCGGGAAGCTAGGCGAAGAAAAACTGGGGGGGGAAATTCTACGCCATATTTGGTAATTGAAAGGGAGAAACAGGGACAAAAGTTACTTATTTTCACCAGTTACGTCTTCAATGAAAAGAATTTTTTTGGAGAAACCTGTAATGTAAATAGGAGGTTTACTTATTCCAAATGATGAAGAAACAGAATCTCATTGACATGGAAGGTACAGTTACAGAATCTTTACCCAATGCCACGTTTTGAGCGTGTTCGGATAATGGATGTCAAGTTTTGACTCATATATCGGGGAGGATGCGACGCAGTTATATAAGAATACTACCAGGAGATAGGGTAAGAGCTGAACTGAGTCCCTATGATCTTACCAAGGGACGCATCATCTACCGCCTTAGAAGTAGGCATACAAACAATAGTCAGTAGATTTCGGTATCAGTTTAGATTTTCGGCAGTTAACCAAACCACTTCTCTTGCCAAATTTCCTATCTTGATTAGATCGAAGAAACATGTAGCAAACCTACAGGTAGATTTACCCAATTAATTCAAGGTTATAGATACGAAAATCCGTGCTTCCATTCGGAAAATATGTAAAAAATGTCGATTGATTCTACGACGTAGACGAATCATGGTAATTTGTTGCAACTCAAAACATAAACAGAAACAAGGATAATAAATATTTCTATCTGAAAAAGAATATTAATTAAACAGAGCTTCCCAATAAAAATAATTAATTAATTATGTCAAGTCAAATAAATCGAGAAAAATTCGTTCACGTGGGGGAAAACGCGGAGTTCAAAAGGGAGTCATTCATATACAGGCGAGTTTCAATAACACTATCATTACCGTCACAGACGTCCGGGGACAGGTAATTATTTGGTCTTCCGCCGGTGCCTGTGGATTTAAGGGAACACGCAAAAGCACGCCATTTGCTGCGCAAGCTGCGGCTGAGAATGCAATTAAAGCATCAGTGGATCGGGGTATGAAACAAGCAGAAGTTATGATGAGCGGGCCCGGACCGGGGAGAGACACCGCTTTGCGAGCTATTCGCAGAAGCGGCATAATCCTCAGTTTCATACGTGACGTGACTCCTATGCCGTATAATGGTTGTAGACCCCCCAGAAAGAGACGCGTCTAACTAGTGATTAGTCACATCAAAAGGAGAGAAAAAAAAATTACGTATGCGCACGCAAAAACGAGATGTCGACCTCTAAGCAGGCAATTCAGTGGAAATGCCTTGAATCCAAAATAGAAAGTAAGCGGCTTCATTATGGTCGTTTCCTTGTATCTCCCTTTAAAAGGGGTCAAGCCAGTATTGTAGGAATTGCCATGCGTAGAGCTTTGTCACAAGAGATTGAAGGGACAAGCATAACACGTGCAAGATTTTGCGGAGTCGTGCACGAGTATTCCACAATAACGGGTCTTCAAGAGACAATACATGATGCTTTAGTTAATCCGAAAGAGATTGTGCTTAGGGGCGATTCAAAAGAAGATATTCAAGAGGCGTTTTCATCTGTAACAGGTCCTAAAGAAGTAACTGCGGGCGATCCATCATTACCACCTGGCGTCGAAGCAATTGACAATTCGCAATATATAGCTACCATTACCCAACCAATATCTCTAACTATTGAATTAGAGATTGAAAAAGATTGCGGATATCGTATAGAAAATCTAGCGAAATCCGGAAAGGGACAATTTCCCATCGATGCTGTATTTATGCCTGTCCGAAACGTAAATTATAGCATCCATCTATTTGGAAGTGGTAGAGCGACGCAGGAAATCTCATTCATTGAAATATGGACTAATGGTAGTCCGACACCACACGAAGCACTTAGGAAAGCTTCTGAAAAACTCATGGACTTGCCAACCACCTTCTCGTATGTAAGGGGCGGAGACGTATCTCTCTTCGAAAATGGATTCTCTTGCTTCCTTTGCCTCCTTGAAAGTTTATAAAGGGTGATTCCCTTGCCTCTGCTTCCAAAGTAGCTTTTGCCTAAACATTTTTAGATTCCTTTGCCTTTTTTAGAGTTTCTAATGATTTTATGCCTTTGTTAGGCACATCTCTATGTTTATAAGCATAATAATAGAATAAAAAAGGCGTTCTTTAAAAAGATCTACTAAGAAGCAGAAACACACTACTGTAAGCACCAGATGAGTAATAAACAGTAATGAAACCCCCCTAACCTAAAAAAGTTAGTGGTTGGCTTGTTTTGTTTGCCCTAGCGACACCATTAAGAGGACTGGGTGATTGTGATTAGAGATCAATTCACTGTCGCTTCGAGTACACGACGAGGTTACGAAACCCGTCATGGCGATAACATGGTAATTTAGAAACAAGGCGTGTATGAGGAACTATCAATGTCTACGGTTTGCGTTGGGATTGCCCTTCGGCACTTCAGGGCTCAACCAATTAAACTCTCGGTGTCTACGGCGTTAGAATGAACTTCGTGCATCCATTTATTTCTACGGAATTACCAACGCTAGACTGGACGTATTCGACCATGCGCCCAGATTATGCAGGGAAAACCAGCGATACTTTTTAAGAGCAAAGGGTACAGGAACGTAGTGGCGTTCTCAACTCATTCCTCTGATCCCAGTATAAATTGGATCGGCGAGAAAGGTTAACCCAACCCTGCTTGACACTTTGTGCCCCTCGCTCCCTAGTCTTGGCATAGGATTTAAAACATCGAAAAGGTGGGCTATAGGAAAAAGCGTAGGGAACCGCTTACTTTAAATAAAACAAGAACTGAAAGAAAGAGGACTGAACATAATACCGGGTGGAAGATACATGCTTTACCTTGCAAGTTGTGAAAGCTTTCTTCTCAATAAGAGTGAGAGTTAGTGGTATATAGCTTTATCGAAGCCCGAAATGAAACGATGTTGCACTGAAGAGGACTCGAACCCCTAACTACCTGGTTCGAAGCCAGGGACTCTATCCAATTGAGCTATCGGTGCGGGGGGGTTGGGTCAAGGAAAGCCCAACCCTGGAAATGTTTTTTGCGTTATTTCAAAATGAGTTTACGTAATTAAAGAAAATTAACTCAATTAAAAGACAAAAAAGTCAATCTTTGTCGTTGATGATCTCTCGGTTGGTTACCGAATAATTTAACCATCCCTTCCCTAAAAGAAAGTAATTACTTGATATATGTAATCCGTAATATTCGGATTCAGTCGTCAGCTGTGGTTTTTACCCTCCCCAGGGTGTCCGCTCTGCCCGTGAGACGGTTTTTTAACCACGACGTCTACGTTTAAGTTTAAAGGCAGTCCCTTTACGAATCCGGCTTCTAAGCCTATGGAACTTAACGAAAATCTGGACAGCGTCCCTGGCTTTATTATGAACGGCTTGGATTTTATCCGCCTCCTCCTGCGAAACAGTTATTTCTGTTTCTGGATTCAGCGGCGGCATGTCTTGCTCAACAAAAACTACTTCTGGAGTCGAAGGCAAGAGCTCAAACAGGGCTTTATACATGTCAATCAAAGGTTGCGCCTGGGAGACTATTTGCGCGGCATAATGCGCTATCACTTCCTGGGAGAAGGGGACCTTCAAGAGGAGTTCTATGCCCTCTTCCGGGGACATGCTTAAAGGGAGAGATACCCCAGAGATGAGCATCAAGCCAGGAATAAGGTCCTTATGGAACGACGTGAACAGACGGGAGTTTGCCTCCTTAAACTGTACCGAAATCTGAGCCCATTCCTGCATTGTGGCTTCGCTGACTATGGAGGGGTTTAACTTGGCAGAGATAGAGTTTACTAGATTGTTTATTTGCGCAGGCTGCAGTTGTGAAACGAATTCATAACCGTTCTCAGCGCTGGGCAATCTGCCTTGTTGGCAGGTTTTTAGTATTTTATCACAATCTTGCCAAGTTTCAAATAAGATTGAACGGCAATCCTCCTCCTTTAGTTGCATAAACTGTGAATGTGAAGACGCTTGAGTTACTATTGAAGAACTACTAGCGCCCATATTCATACAGTATGCTGTTTCAGCAAACCCAAGCCCAATTAGATTTAATAAAATTAAAAAAAGAGCAACAAACAAGAATACCTTTCTCAACGAAAGAAAGGAGAGATATATGGTGAGGTTATTAAAAAGAAAGGAGAGATATATGTTGAGGTTCTTAGAAATAAAGGAGAGATATATGGTGAGGTTATTCAAAAGAAAGGAGAGATTTCTGGTGAGGTTATTCAAATTCAAAAGATTTCTTTTTTTAGTGAGGTTATTCATGGAACTAAATACGTTTCCAATACCTACTGCTGCTCCTGCTAGGGCTATGGTAGCCGCTCCTACTCCAATTAATTTTGCACCTTCTAGCGTAACTAATTCTTAAGTGTCTGTGTAATAATAATAAAAAGGTGTAGCTAGCACGCAAAAAAAGCACTTTTTTGTCTCAGAAAAGAAACAAAAAGAAATGTTATCAACACTTGAAATAAGATTTTTCTTAGTAACTTGTTATTTGACATTGATTTATAATTCAATGCGTATGATACTACTAATGCTATAACTATACTTAAAAGAATACTTATATCATATTGTATTAAATTACTATTAAAATTGTCAATTAAACTATTCTCATTTATCTCACCTAAATAACTATTATTTATTATATGAAATATTAATGGAAATAAACTTACCACTTTTAATAACAATAGTTTTAGGCTTGATAACTTATTACTTATTACTGAATTTACTATATGCGGGGTTGAAACACATTGTATACCCGACAAAGAAGAAGAAAAAGCAATTGGTTTCGACGAAGAAGCGTAAGGCAAAGAAGCAATTAGCTGAGAAACTGCGGGTTTCAACGAAGAAGCAATTGGCAAAGATGCTACGGGTTTCGACGCTGCGGGCGAAGACGGAGAAGCTACTGGCAAAAAAGCAATTGGTTTCAACGAAGAAGCTACGGGTTTCGACGAAGATGATTTATGCGTATTTATTGTTAATTTTGGGGCCGAGGATTGATCTATCGATTGATCCTCAGCAGCAAGGTAACGAGAAAGAATCAGGTGACAATAAAGGATCAGCCGACGATAAAGGTTTAGGCATAGGCAACAAACTATCAGGCGTAGACGATATAGGATCGGACACGTTAGATACAGAATCCGGCACTGACGATACAG
Organism: Adiantum capillus-veneris; assembly: GCF_014529385.1. Lineage (NCBI taxonomy): Eukaryota > Viridiplantae > Streptophyta > Polypodiopsida > Polypodiales > Pteridaceae > Adiantum > Adiantum capillus-veneris. The sequence goes on from NW_028221491.1 coordinate 49,435, forward strand.
GATTAGGCACTGACGATACAGGATCAGGCATAGATAAAGGATCTGGCACTGACGATACAGGGGGGTTTGGTTCTGAAACCGATAAAGGAATTGATACTTCAGTAAACATATTGGTTACAGGCTTATTAACATCTGTTTTAAATTTGTTGTAATCTTTTGATAGTTTATTTACTAATCTAAAAGTATAGTTACATGAATTACAAATCTTCAAAAAGTTAGCGTTTGTTTTAAATTTAAGTAACTTCTTTATTGTATCTTTATATAAGGTCTTATCCCCCGTAATTTTTTGAAACAAAATCAAATCATTTTTTAGAATCTCAAAAACTTGTTTTTTTCTTCCTTCTTTTCTTTCACTTTTTATTATTCTTTTCGAGCGCTTCTTTTCTTTGAAGCGTTGAGGAACACGAGGAAATCACCACACCAACCACGAAAGTTTCTGTCCCGCAAATCAGCCACTATCGCTACCTGGCTTGAATCACTCCACCGTACGTAGCTGGGTCATTCCACAGATCAGGCATGACGCTATCCTTCTCCCGCTACCTTAGGGCTTGGATCATTCCATCGCGGAGTCGCGGCTCTCCGTTTGGTTTGCTTGCCGTCATTGGCTTTCTGCGTGGACGGATAGGCAACTCGGTTGGAAAGCTATCTCCGACCTTGCATTGGCAGACTTCCTTCGATACCCAATACAGGAGTCGTTGCGTTGGAGCACTTCGATAGCTGCGCAGAAACCCGGGAAATGTCCATGGGTATCGAAAGCCCCGCCATCCTGCCCTGCCCTGCATTTCACGCGATTATTCTACTATACCATTACTTAGCGCTTCCCCAGTGATTGGCGCGGAAGGGAAACCGGCGATAGCACTACGACTACGAGGTCAGGCCCAATGATTTCTCTATCTATCGCGCGGAACCCTTGCTGGCATGCGATTACCTGTTTGGTCAACTAGCTATTACATAGGTTGGCTCATAGGCCTGCCTTTAGGTTCCGTTTTGAAAGGTGATCTCATAACATAAGTCAAAGCGCTTCTCGTGTCCATGTGACAATCCGTATCATATCGAGACAATATGCCCTGACCAATGCGGCCGGCGTAGGAAACCGGAACAAACGTCTTCGATTCAGAAAGACACAAAGCATCCTTCTGACGTAATAGAATTGGTTGATGGCATGAGCAAACAGCCGGAAGATACGTGTTTGCGTGAAATTGACGATTTGACCATTAGATGATAAATAGATCATGGTTTCTAATTATACTTCGTTTTTCTCTAATAAAAAAGTGAATATTGAAAGGTTGCACGCTGATATCTCAGCTACATGGCAGTCTGTAAAGCACAATCCTAGCAAGCGAAGGGATTTCCGGGGGGAAAGCCCAAGCGATAAAGCATTAGCCATATCAAGAATTACTTTACTTTACTTAAATGTATCTACATTTTGAAACGTAATGGTAGGATTGACGAGCCTGCCTTCAAGAGTCTAAAGATCCCTTACTGTGGCAGCAACGGGTAAAGGCAAGCGAAGGGATTTCCGGGGAGAAAGCCCAAGCGATAAAGCGCTAAATCTTTTATTAGTACAATGCATCTACATTCAATTCAAACGTAATGGTAGGATTAACGAGAATGCCTTTAAGAGTCTAAAGAGCCACGGTCAAAGGGCAAGTGAAGAGAAGCCCAATTAAAGAAAGCAAGCGTAGCAAAGGGTTTTTCGTGGGAGGAAAGCCGAGCGGAAGCACCAATTACAGAAAAATGATTGCATTCCTAAATGTAAAAGACGAGAGTTTCACCCGTTAGGTAACCTAGCTATTACGTTGATTTGTTTTCATCCCTTGGTTGTTTGAGTGAAAATCTAGAATACCATGTAAAAATGACGGATATGCTTGCCCACTAATGTTATTTTAACACTCTAAAATACCCTAGTTTTTTTCATGAACCCGGTGGGTTCGCGTGGTAATGTAAGGTGCATTAATATTCCTTTTTTCCTTTCTTTTTTCCTTGCAACTTTTTATAAGGCACTTTTACCCTGGCTTGGTTAGTCAGTCTTTTTCATCTTTTGCTCTGTTTTAAAAGTTTGACGAACTCATGGTTTTGGCTTTTGTCAGAGGAGCTAGTGCTTTCAAAGGTACGTTTCCTTGGTCCCCTTTTTTTAGGAAAGTGCTTGCTATCTTTCAACTCACTAGTTGATGCCCGGCTCTATAGCATGATGCCTTTTATAAAGCTAAAAAAGAAAAAAAAGCCTTACCTTCCATACCTTACCTTACGTGGCACCTAAATCTATAACTATTAGGTACATTAGCAAACCCGGTCTCAGAATCAATTGCGATCATATAAGAATCCCTAAGAACTTAGGGGGCATGGGAATTGCAAATTTTATGTCAATACGCTTAATGGACTCATTACAGATCGGGAAGCAAGGCGAAAGAAAAACTGACTGGGGGAAATTCACGGCCATAATTTGGTAATTTTGAAAGGGAGAAACAGGGACCAAAAGTTACTTATTTTCACCAGTACGTCTCAATGAAAAGAATTTTTTTTGGAGAAAACCTGTAATGACAATAAGGAGGTTACTTATTCCAAATGATGAAGAAACAGAATCTCATTGAAAATGGAAAGTACAGTTTACGAATCTTACCTAATGGCCACGTTTTGAGCGAGTGTTCGGATAATGGAATGTCAAGTTGCTATACTCATAAATCGGGAGGATGCGCCGCAGTTATATAAAACAACTACCAGGAGATAGGGTAAGGAGCTAACTGATGTCCTATGATCTTACCAAGTGAAGCATCAATCAAACCGCCTTAGAAGTAGGCATACAAAAATAGTACAGTAGAAATTCGGTAATCAGTTTGAGAATTTCGGCATTAAAAAAACCACTTCTTCGCCATATTTCCTATCTTGATTAGTCGAAGTAAACAATGTATGCAAACCTACAGGTAGATTTACCCAATTAATTCAAGTTATTAGATAACTACAATCCCGTGCTTCCATTAGGAAAAATATGTAAAAAATGTCGATTGATTCTACGGACGTAGACGAACATGGTAAATTTTTGTTCAACTCAAAACATAAACAGAAACAAGGATAATAAATATTTCTATCTGAAAAAAGAAAAATAATTAAACAGAGCTTCCCAATAAAAATAATTAATAATTATGTCAATCAAATAAATCAGAAAAATTCCGTTCAACGTGGGGGAAAACGCGGAGTTCAAAAGGGAGTTCATTCAATCACCGGCGAGTTACAATAACACAATCAGAATACCGTCACCAGACGTCCGGGACAGGTAAATATTTGGTCCTTCAGCGCCGGTGCCTGTGGATTTAAGGGAACACGCAAAAGCACGCAGCCATTAGGCTGCGCAAGCTGCGGCTGTGAATGCAATAAAAGCAACAGTGGATCGGGGTATGGGAAAACACGCAGAAGTTAAGATGTGGGGCCCGGAACGGGAGAGACACCGCTTTTGAGCGAGTATTCTGCAGACAGCGCATAAACCTCAGTTTCATACGTGACGTGGACTCCTATGCCGTTTAATGGTTGTATACCCCCCAGAAATAGAACGCGACCTAACTAGTGACTAGTCACATCAAAAGGACTGAGAAAAAGAAAATTACGTATGGCGTGCCCCCACGCAAAAACGAGATTCGCCTCTAAGGCAGGAATTCCGGCTTGGAAATGCCATGAAATTATTCCAAAAAATAAAAGGATAAACGGCTTCTTTATGGACCGTTTCCTTGTATCAACCATTAAAAAGGGTCAAAGGCCAGTATTGGTAGGAATTGCCATCCTAGAGATTTGTCACAAGAGATTGAAGAGGACAAGCATAACACGAGCAAGATTTTGGGAAGTCGAGCACGAGAATTCCCACACAATAACGGGTCTTCAAAGACAAATAACATGATGCATAGTTATCCAAAGGAGATTGTGCTTAGGGCGATTCAAAAGAAGATAATCCCAAGAGGCTTTTCATCGTAACAGGTCCTAAAGAAGTAACTAC